>NC_082730.1:11288817-11588817 GCF_030144855.1 Hypanus sabinus | reverse complement strand
CTGGGAGGCTTTTAAAATCCAACAAAATGTAACTAAATAAAAGCTATAATGAAGGAAAACATGAAATATGAAGGAACACCATCCAATTATATTAAGCAGGTACTCAAAGTTTTTTCAGTTACATAAAGTAAAAGGGAAGTGAGAATTGATATTAAACTACTGGAAAATCATGCTAGTGAGGTAATATTGTGAAACAAAGAAGCTCCTCTCTCATGCCTCTGTAATTCCCCTTGTTCCATTGCAATACTGATACATGTGACTTGTGCTTCTCCCTCTCAAACTGCAGTATCAATCATACAAACGTTTGTATTATGATCACTACCTCCTAATTCCTTTACATTAAGCTCCATAATAAGATCTGGGTTATTATACAGACATGATGGGATGAATGGCCGAGTTCTGCTCCTGTGTTTCATAGTCTAAGTTAGAGGATAGGCCAAAGTTTAAATCTCTGCCCTATGTTTGAAGTCTCGCGTCATGGACACAGTTGAATGTCAGGCCTGTGCATGGGTGGCTAGGAGGAGGAATGGAGCTTGTTACACTGTTGTTTTGTTGCCTGTTGTGATCTGTGTTGCAATACCAAGTATGGTGGGCATGCGATGTTGCCACAGAATATGTGATGACACGCAGGCTGTCCTTGGCACACCCTCTGTTGTGTTGGTTGTTAATGCAAGTATAAAATTTTGCTCTACATTTTGATATACATGTGAAAACTAAATCTCAGATGGCAGATGTTGAAACCTGGAGCAACACAAAATCCGCTGGAGGAACTCCACAGTTCTAGCAGCAGAAATTGTCCATGCTTCAGGCCATGTCCCTGAATCACAACGGCAGGCCTATATCTTTGTGAGGGAGCTTACCAACCAAAATTTCAGGGCCAACTGTCCCTGTCCCTCTCACCCCAACTCTGAGCTCTGTTTGAATCCTCCATCCTGTGGCATTTGAACAACAATAGTTAAAATTCCTGCAGATGGAACTAGGCCGATAATGCCAGATCTTTGTAGCCAAGAGCACCTTGTTCTTTTTTCTCACTGCCCCACAACAAAAGCATTCCTGTTTGCAGAAAGTGGTCTCGATCCTGTAAAACAGGCGGCCAGCACTTGCTCTGTTATTCTCTGTCATCTAGCAAGGCTCACACCCTCTCACCACATCCATGTTATTATCTCATCACACCTCCCCATCTATAGTCAACCTGATCAAGGTAAGTAAATCCTAATTACTGTTATTGCGGAAGAATTTCCTTAGAGTTTCTTATCACTGTCAAGCAAATCCTTGTGTAAATTCTTTGCGATGGTCTTTAACTTCTAGCTTCATTAAGCAAATTAGTTTGTCTGGCGGTCTCTGGCTGTGCACTCTATCTGTACCTATAATCATCTTGTGCACCTCTATCAAGTCACCTCTCATCCTCCTTCGCTCCAAAGAGAAAAGCCCTAGCTTGCTCAACCTATCCTCATAAGAAAGAAGAAAAGGAAGAAGAATAGCCCTTAACTCAGCAGTGGGGTTATTGGGGCACCGTCATGACGGTGTTTCCGTAGCAAGTTATTCTTGTTTTTACGAGGCCGAGTTGCCAGCTCGACGCTCAACCCGACTTGGATTTGAACTCGGGAACCTTCACTCCAGTGTTGATATTATTGCGCCACCATGCAGGACTTATCCTCATAAGACATGCTCTCTAATCCAGGCAGCGTCCTGGTAAGACTCCTCTGTACCCTCGCTAACGTTGTCACATCCTTCCTGTAATGAGACAACCAGAACTGAGCACAATACTCCACGTGTGGTACGACATCCAAGCTTGTCATATGCTTAACACGTGAACCTCTAAACCTTTCCTATCCATTCATCTGTCCAAAAGGCACAGCACAGCAGCATAGTGGTTAGCACAATGCTTTACAGTACCAGCGACACAGGTTCAATTCCTGCTGCTGTCTGTAAGGAGTTTGAACATTCTCCCTGTGACCGTGTGAGTTTCCTCCGGGTGCTCTGCTTTCCTCCTACAGTCCAAAGACCTACCAGATAGTAGGCTAATTGGTCATTGTAAATTGTCCCATGACTAGGCTAGGGTTAAATGGGTGGGGGGGGGGGGGTATTGCTGGGTAGCATGGCTCAAAAGCCAGAATCTCAATAAACAAACAAACAAACAAACAAATAAATAATATTGTTATTGAACCTGCATCAACCACTTTCTCTGGCAGATGAAGTTGCCCCTTGGGTCCATTTTATATCTCTTCCCTCTTATTTTAATACTATAACCCTCTTTTTTTTGCAACATGCACGGGATGCTGGAGGAATTCAGCATCTCAAGCAGCATCTACGAAGAGAAATAGATAGCCAGTCTTTCGGGCCAAGACTTTTCATCAGGACTGGAAAGGAAGGGGACAGAACCCAGAATGAGAAGGTGTATGGAGAAGAAGGAGTACAGCTGGTGGGTGACAGGTGAAACCAGGTGAGGGGAAGAGGGAAGGTGAAGTAAGAAGCTGGCTGGTGATAGGTGGGAGAACTAAAGAAGAAGGGATCTGATTGGAGAGGGCAATGAACTATGGAAGAAAGGGAAGGAGAAGGGACATCAGTGGTAGGTGATGGGCAGGTGAGAAGAAGAGAAGGGCTGCAAAGGTACCCAGAACGGGGGATAAAAATAGATAGAAGGGTGGATAACTTACCAGTTTACAAAAATTAATATTCATGCTGTCAGGTTAGAGGCTACTCAGACAGAAAATGAGGTATCCCTTACCCTAGGAAAAAGACAGTATGCGTTCACTCTATCTGAGCCCCACATGAGTTAAAACACCTCCATAACCCAATTCCCTCCACTGGCTACTGAAGCCCATTGTATTTCTTATTCCCTTCTCTGCCCCAGGAGAAGCAGATGCAGTCCAGAAGTCAGTACTTTGTACTGTTTCCTTGTAGATCATTCCTTTACTTCCAACTTTATTAGGTACACCTGCTTGCTAATGCAAATGTCTTATCAGCCAACCATGTGGCAGCAACTCAGTGCATAAAAGCATGCAGACATGGTCAAGAGATTCAGTTGTTGTTCAGACCGAGCATCACAATGAGGAACAAATGTGATCTAAGTAACTTTGACTGTGGAATGGTTGTTGGTGTTAGACAGGCTGGTTTGAATATTTTAGAAAGCACAGAGTTCCAGGAATTTTCATGCAGAACATTCTCTAGTGTTACAGAGAATGATGCAAAAAAAAAGAAAAAAAAAATCATTGATTAGAAGGTCTGTGGACAAAAACACCTTGTTAATGAAAGAGGCCAGAGGATAATGGCCAGACTGGTTCAAGGTGACAGTAACTCAAATAATGACACAATAATGGTGTGCAGAATGCACAACATGTTGAACTTTGAAGTTGATGGGCTACAGCAGCAGAAGACCATGAACATACACTCAATGGTCGCTTTATTAGATACCTAATAAAGTGGCCACTGACTGTACATGATACATCGCTATCTAGTTGGATTAATGGATTGTATTTCAATGGTCTAAATAGAACTGGAGGAAGTGTTCCAAAGGATATTTGATTCTAAAAGTGTGCTTCTTTATCCTGTAAACTCTAATCCCATTCTTAATGTGATGTTCATCGAGTTCATTTTGAAATACTAATCTCCACAGATTTAAATGAGTTTCAGTGGTCTGCATGAAACATATCCGTTACTCTGCACAGGATAAAAAAAAGCTTAGTCTTGATTGAGGCTCTTCACTTGTGCACTTGAGTTTGTTGGCAGGGCAGTCCTGGTGTAGGATGTATGGCCATTTTGCTTCTGTATCAACTGATCAGTCTCAGGGTCAGAATAAGGTTGAATATCACCGGCATAGGTCATGAAATTTATTGCTGCATGTAAAGCTAGAGATCGTGGGAGAAATTATAAGCTCAAATCTGCAGTGTAGAAAACTTGTTTTAACCTGGGTCTAATCCTTCTTCCTGGTATGGGCAGAATTGTAATATAGCTATGCAAAATACATAACAATAATAAGTAACTGACAGACAATAAGGCTATAAGATATAGGGACAGACTTAGGCCATTAGGTATATATTTGATAGAGGCATATAAATCTTTGAGGGATATAGATAGGGTAAATGCAAGATCGGGCAGGTGGGGCTTGTCAACCTGGGAAGACAGTCCACCTAGGAGAAGGAAAACTCTGATTTTAAACCTCCGCTACCTTGCGTCCATACCCAGCCACGGGAAAGGCTTCGGGAGTAAATCCCAAGGAAGAAATCCGGAGCCGGGGTCCCTGAGGCAGTTTGATGTTGATAACAACTTCACTCTGGCAACCTCTGCGATGACACTGGTGCTAAGCTGTATGAGCACTTGCCCTTCTATGGGCAACAGCCGGTTCTTCAAATCTTCTTGCCCAGGCTTGCACCCTGGAGAGGACACAGTCCACCCTGGATTGACAGCTGCCTATGACTAAATGCAAGCAGGCTTTTTCCACTGAGGATGGATAAGGCTAGAGCTAAAGGTTGTAGGTTAAGGATGAAAGGTGAAATGTTTAAAGGGGAATCTGAGGGGAAACCTTCCCTCACAGGGTGGGGCTAGTGGGGAATGAGCTGCCAGCAGAAGTGGTGAATGTGGGTTCAATTGCAACATTTTTTAGATAAGTACATGGATGGGAGGGGCATGGAGGGCTATGTTTCAAATCTTGGTCGATAGAACTATACAGAATGATAGTTCAGCATTATTAGAAAGGCCAAATGGCACATTTCTTTGCTGTAATGCTTTACGACTCTTTGAGTTTATTTGGCCCATTGAGTCTTCCCCACCATTCAATCATGGCTGATTTTTTTTCTCCATCCGTATTCTCCTGCCTTCTCCCCATAACCTTTGACACCCTGACTAAACAAAAACCTATCAACCTCCACTTTAAATATAACCAATGACTTGGCCTTCATAGCCCTCTGTGGTGATGAATTCCACAGATTCACCATGCTCTGAATAAATCCCTCATCATCTCCATTTTAAAGGGACAAAGAGAGGTGACATAGAGAGTTTAAAAGGGCATCATATTTATTTTTGATTAATAGTCAATTTTGTCTCTGATTCATCACAACATTTAGCAATCCTTGAACTCAAGAGCCATAAACAAATCTTGATAGAGTTGATGATTAATTATTGTTATATATTAGTTTGCACTGGGTGATAGCAACAAATATTTTTACAATAGCTTGCAGATATTAACTTGTCCAAGCCAACAGTGTGGAAGTTTGTCACTGGGCAAGATGAAGGAGAGTGGTTAATGAAGACTCTTGTAAGGAAATTTAAAGAGACGAGTTACGGGGTTTTGGGGAGAGTGGGCAGTGTAGGCAGTCTGGAGGGTGACGAGTAAGTCCAACGTGTTTGTGCAAGGAACTGCAGTTGTAAACAAATAATAAATCCGCCACCAGTTCCATACCATAAGACCATAAGGTACAGGAGCAGAATTAGGCCATTTGGCCTATCAAGTCTGCTCCGCCATTTCATCATGTCTGATCCAATTTCTCTCTCAGCCCCAGTCTCCTACCTCCTCCCCATATCCCTTCATGCCCTGACTAATCAATAATCTATCAAGTTATGATCAGGTTTGGAGTGGAAAAAACTGGTGAGAGGTTTTGGTGGTGTGGGCAGGACTAGAAATGACAGAGTGGAAGCACAGGCAACAGAACATTCCGGAATTAAATCAGGATAGGATGGTGGATGACTTAAGGATGACTTAGAAGTACCTCTGAAATCCACCTCCATTGATGTGTACAAGATAATTGTCAAAGTCAAAGTAAATTTTTATCCTTGAGATTCATTTTCTTGTTTCAAGAAAATGAAGAAATACAATAGAATACAATAGAATTTATTAACAACTATATATAAATAAAGACTGACAAACAGCCGATGTGCAAAAGATAACAAATGTTGCAATTAAAAGAAAAATACTGAGAGCATGAATTATTGAGTAAGTCGCTAAGCTGTTGAAACAATTTATAGTTGTGGTAAGTGAAGCTTTCCACACTGATTCATGCACCTGATGATTGAAAGATATTAACTGCTCAGGAACCTTGTGGTGTGGGACCTAAGGATCCTATACCTCCTGCCCAATGGTAGAAGTGAGAGCAGAGCATGGCCTGGATGGTGGAGGTCCTTGATGATGGATGCTGCCTTCTTGTGGCAGTGCTCCATGTAAAGGTGCTAAATATTGGGGAGGGTTTGCCTCTGATGGACTGAACTGTATCCATACTTTCAGTGGACTTTTCCATTCCTGAGCATTGGTGTTTCCAGACCAGGCTATGATATAACCAGTTAGTATATTCTTCCCTGTGCTTCTTAGAAACTTGTCAAGTTTAGAGTCATCAGGCCGTTGATAAAGACCACTCAGCCCATTGAATTCATGACAGACCTATCTAGAGTAATCTAGTGAGTCCCAGTTTTCTGTCTTTCCTGACAGCCCTGCAAATTATTTCATCTTAAATCACTGTTTAATTTCCTTTTGAAAGAGTGATAGGTTCTTTATCCCTTCGCCCTCATGAATTATGAGTTCCAGGTCATAACTGTCACATAATTCGCAGATCATAGTTAGGGGATCCTACCAAACCAACAAAGAGTTTTGTCTTGGTTCTGCTGGTGACTTGCCAAATGCAATGGACGGTGCTCGTACAGCAGGTGGGGGATGGGCTGAAAGTTGGGTGCATGGAGAACGTGGAGGGCAGAGCTTGGGAGCTTGTGACAGGAAGACTGCAAAGGAAGAGCAAAGAAACAAACTGCTGGTGGAATTCAGCAGGTCGAGCCACATCGGTAGAAGAAAAGAAATTGTTAACATATCCAGTCAAAGTGCTGCATCAGGCTCCGAAATTGTGACAAGTCCTTTCCTCTGACATGTGCTGCTTGACCACTGAGTGCCTGCAGCCAATTGTTTCTTGGTCCAGTATCAGCATCTGCTGTCTCATGTGACTCCAGGCTCAGGCTGAAGCTGTGGCTGAGCATAGTCAGCACGGTAGAGATACTGCCTTTCAGCCTGGGCTGAATTCTGACCAGTGTTGCCCTTAGAGTCAGAGAATCACGGACTCCTATAGCACAAAAACAGGCCCTTTGGCCCATCTAGTCTGTGCCAAACTGCTATTCTGCCTGCCGTGTCGACCCGCACCTGAACCAGAATCCACCATACCCCTTCCATCTGTGCGCTTACTCAAACATCCCTTAAAAGCTGCAGTTGAACCCAAGTCCACCACTTCTGCTGGCCCAGCACATTATCCACTGCCAGCCACAAACCTTGACCTTCTGCCCTTGAATCAACAACCGAGTGAAGGCCTCCACCAGACGCTCCGTAAAGCTGGTAAAGGAGGGGAGAAAGGATTTATGAGGCTGTGAGAGTCAGTGGTTAGACTGTCTTCAGAAATCAAGAAAAGGGAGAGTATATGTCACCTTGAGATTCATCTTCTGTGAATGCCTACAAGTAAATGAACATCTGGGTGGTAAATGGTGATGTATACATGCATAAATACATTGATGATAAGTTTATTTTCAACTTTAAACTTTGATCTTTGAGAAGTGTCAGAGGCGGACCAAGTAAATGTGAGGGCTGTGTGGAAGTTGGAGGCAAAGTTGATGAAATTGACAAGTTCAGCATTGATGCAGGAAGCAACACCAATGCTGTCATCGGTGTAATGGGAAACACAGTTATCTTGGCTATGATGCCATGTTAATCTCATATCTGCCTGATACTAATACTCCCCAGATGCAATTGCCCATATTGTATATTTACAGATGTGTAGGACCAGGTTCTCACTATATATTGAAGAACAAAGATTTGTGTTGGCACCTGACTTGATGGTGCAACTCATTGTGACTAGTCCAGAACATGAGAGAGGGTACAACAAAACTGAGTTCAATGCTTGTTGAATTTCTGCCTCTTTTTAATTAATGCTAAAGGCAATTAATGCAATCTTGAAGAAGCATGGTGACAGAGAATCTATTGATCTTTGTTAAAATTACCCTAGTAATTGTAATCTTAGATCCATGAATACCGGTTTGCTTAGTGTTCCTAGAGCCAAGCATATACAAACTGGTGATATGGCCATTTGCTCTTCTGCACAAAAAATCTGGACTACTCTACCAACTGAGAGACACCAGGCTTGTTCAACAGTTCAGTGGTTCAATAGTTCCATTTAATATCAGAGAATGTATACAAAGTACAACCTGAAATTCTTACTCTTCACAAACATCCACAAAAACAAAAGGGTACCCTGAAGAATGAGCGACTGCAAAAATGTTAGAACCCTAAACCCCTCCCACGCACAAGCAGCAGCAAAGCATTGACCCTCCCCTCCCCCACTTTGGCGAAAAGCATCAGCACCTTCCGTCCCCCAACTCCCCCCCCCAAGCAAGCAATAGCAAAACCCCCAAGAAAGGCTATGATCTGCGGTAGAACAAAAACTAATCATTCACCTGGCAATTCGACATACCACAGTCTCTCCCTCTCCCTCTCCCTCGCCCTCTCCCTCTCCCTAATAAAGGGGCAGGGAGGTATCACATAGCAAGTGGGGAGATTAATAAGAGAAAAAAAAACAACTTGCTGAATAGCAATGTTAAAGTCTATCACATTGCTTTCATTTGCCAAGTTCTCAGACTCGAGAATCAGCAACAAACTCTCCCCCACCGACGAGAGAGAGAGATCTGAGTACAGCGGCCTCCTACAGCTGATCCGCTAGTACTGTGGAACGTTTGGAATAGTTCTGCATCATATTCAGGGTATCTCATCTTCAAATCAACATGTAATTGCATTTGTTACACTGCTGGCAAGAAGGGCTATTTTATTAAAATGGAAAGATATTTCTTCCCCTACATTAATTGAATGGTTTTCTCAAGTAATGTTATGTCTTAGTTTGGAAAAAATTAGAAGTAGAACTTTTGATCCTCGATTTGATTTTGAGAGAAGATGGGGTTATTTTGCCAAATTTAATTTGAATTAAGTTATATGGTTTCCTTCCAATTTTATTTTTTTAATAAATATGAATTGGTGGTTGATGACTCTTTTTTTAATATTTAGATGATGGTCAAACGTATTGCTCCGGGGAGTTGATTCCTAATGGGATTTTTTTTCTTTTTGTAGTTAGTAGGGTTTTTTTCCTAGTTAGATGAGGTTCTTTTTTCCCCTTCTTTTTCCTATATATATATATATATATATATATAACATTTTTCCAATTTTATATTTTATGATCTGTTTTTTTCAGCTTTATTAATTGTATACATATTAATCTATTGAAGTTTTGTATCATTTTATAGCTGTTGAAGATTACGTACCAATAAAAAGATTCTAAAAATGAAAAGTACTGTGGAACGTTTCAAAACACTTCTAAAACCTACTTTTTTTTAAATTGACCTACTTATAAGATTTCTTAATATCTTTTGATGTTGATTATAATTATATAATTTAGTATATCCAATTACATTTTATTCTATATAATGTTTGTCTTTACTTAAGATATTTAATTTTATCTCATTTTTATGACTATATCAATTTTTTATAATCTACATAAAGCACTTTGAGTTATTAAATAATAAAGGTTTTATTATTGTTGTCATTATTATTGTTATTATTATTATTATTATTAGTTACCCTCTGGCCCATTCATGCTAATCACTTAATTGTCCCAAAATAAGATAGCTCTAGTTCTGTCCGGTGGAATAAGATGTTAATATTTCCCAAATGGATTGCAAATAGCTGCTTGTTCCACTTTACCCTCATGTGAATTCAACTTTCTTAGTAGAAAGAGATGTTTCCATGCTGACCACTTTGGCTTCCAAGCAGTTCCCATTTGCTCATGTTTGACCCACATCCTTCTGAACCTTTCCTATCCCTGCATCTGTGCAAATATCTTTTAAATGTTGTAATTGTACCTGCCTTTATCACTTCTTCTGACAGCTCATTCCATATACATGCTAACCTCTGTGTGGAAAAGCTGTTAAAACGTCCTTGCCTCACTTTAAATCTATGCCCTCTAGTTCTTAATTCCCCAACCGTGGGAAAAGAAGTGTGTGCATTCACCCTATCTGTGCCCCCCATGATTTGATCTGCCATTATAAGACCACACCTTAATCTTTCATGCTCCAAGAAATATAGACCTAGTCTGTTCAAGCTCTTCAAATAACTCAGGCCCCTGAGTCCTGCCAACATCCTTGTAAATCTTTTCTTCCCCCTTTTCGGTCTAAGTATATCTTTCCTATACAAGAGTAACCAGGACAGTATCCCATGCTGCATGTGTGGTCCCACCAGTGTCTTGTACAACTGTAACAGAATGCCTCAACTCCTCCGTTCAATAAAGTAAATCTGCAAATGCTGGAAATCACACAAAGTGCTGGAGGAACTCAGCAGGTTAGGCAGTAATCAGTCAACATTTCAGCAAACCAGTCAGCATCTAAGGAAAAGAGTAAACATTCGATGTTTCAGGCCAAGACCCTTCTTCAGGGTTCTGTGCTCAGTGAGGCTGATGAACTATAGTCAACGACTCAGAAACAGCTTCTTTCCCTTCCACCCTCTGATTTCTCACTGGACTATAAATCCATGATCATTACCTCGTTATTCCTCTTTCTTTTTGCAATTTATTGCAGATATTGGCAATTTACTATAGAGAAACAACAAATTTCATATCATATCAGTCAGTGATAATAAATCTGCTTCTCCTTCTGATTTTAATGCAGGTCAGCCCACCTGATGCCTTCTTTACCATCCTCTCTACTTGGTGACCTCCTGAAATTATTGATTCCAGAGTGATTGCTTCACATTTAACTAGCTGTTTAGATAAAGTTTAATGTGATAGAAGGGCAAGTTGATGATAAAACCATTTTGAGCTAAGCAAGTTTAAAACTGCAGGTGATCAATTAATAAGAGATAACCACAAGTGTTATAAATTACTGATACTACAGGCTCATTGCTATTCATTTTCCCGTAACTTATGTAATCATTCTATTCAGATTCGTGTATTTATCGCATGTTCATTAAAACATACAGTGAAATTTGTCATTTGTGTTAACAACTGACACAACCTAAGGGGCCCGGAAGTGCTGCTACATATTCTGGCTCCTTCTTTGACATCACCTCTACTTTCTCAGAAGTTTGCAAGAATTCAACATGTCATCTAAAACTTTGACAAACTTCCGTAGATGCACAATGAAGGCTATACTGACTGGTTGCATCACGGCCTGATATGGAAATGCCAATGTTCCCAAACAGAAAAGCCTGCAAAAAATAGTGAATACAACTTAGTCCATCATGATTAAAGCCCTCCCCACCACTGAGCACGTTTACAAGGAGTGTTGTGCTGGAAAGCAGCATCCATCATCCAGGACCTTCACCATCCAGGCCATGCTTTCTTCTCGCTGCTAACCTCAGGAAGGAGGTACGGGAGCCTCAGGACCTCCACCACCAAGTTCCCAACCAGTTACTACCCTTCAACCATCAGGTTCTTGAACCAGAGGGGATAACAGCACTCAACTTCACTCACACCATCACTGAACTGTTCCCACAACCTATGGACTCACTTTCAAGGGCTCTTCATCTCATGCTCTTGATATTTATTACTTATTTATTAACTATTGTTATTATTTACACTTTCTTTTTATATTTACACAGTTCTTTGTCTTTTGCACATTGTTTGTCCATCTTATGTGTGTATTTCATTAGTTCTTTGTATTTACTGTGAATTCCCACAAGAAAATGAATCTCAGGGAGGTGACATATATATACTTTGATAGTAAATCTACTTTGAACTTTGACCACTATTGATACTGCATTAGCTGCTTTTGAAACAGAAAACTGGCCATTCCTGGCAATTTAAAGCAGCAAATTTATGTGATAGTGAGCCTGAAAAATCCATCAATAATAAGAATATTGCTGGCCTTATTCTATAAAACTGTTTGTATTACTGATTTACGCTAAGAAAGAAAGCCTACGGTTATGTTATCTCAGTCCCTGTTAATGTGGACCAGTGAAGGATTTCTCACTGGGAATTTTATGTTTAAGGAATTTGTCTTGCTCCTTTAATTCTTTCCTATATCCTTCAGGCGAACTTCTCGTATAGTTCCTGCTCTCAAAAGGATTGGAAGTTAGAAGCAGGTCTATAAATAGTCTGTTAATAATCTCTTTACCTGTAGCTCTTTAATAAATCTTAATTGAAAAGATCAACAAAGTAATCCCCAAGACACAGGAAAGGACTCATTTAGAAAGTCAGTGTAATTATGTACCAGACTTCAAAGCTCAGGATTGTAAATTGTTCTTTTGTGTGACCATTCATGTGTGACTACTCTTCCTGGTACAAAAATACACTGACTGTTCCAATTCAGTATCAGAGAGTAAAATAAAAGGTAATTTATCAATACAAAAATGTAAACACATGCTACATGATCAATGTAAATTATCTTTGGTAATGGCATACTGACATTTAAAGAGAGTCGAGGTATTACATTGATATCAGCGGCTGGGTCCATTGATCAGAATCAGGTTGATTTAACAGACATGAAAGTTGTTGTTTTGTGGAAGTGATGTAATCTGCATCAATAGATATAGAATGAAAGTGAGGTAGTGTTCATGAGTTCATTATCTGTTCAAGAACCTGATGGTGGAGGGGAAGAAGCTGTTCTGAAAATAGTGCAAAGGAAAATGCAAAATTAAGTAAACTGTAAAATAAAAAGGAATAAAGGAAACTCAGCAGGCTAGGCAGCATCTATGGAAAAGTGTTGACAATTTGGACTGAAGCATCATCAGGGCAGGGTTCTGAAGAAGAGTCTAGACTGAAACATCAACTTGTTATTCTTTTCCATAGATGTTGCCTGGCCTGCTGAGTTCTTCGAGCATTCTGTGTGTGTTGCTTTGGATTTCCAGCATCTTCCAATTTTCTCATGTGAAGGAATAAGGGGATAGTGCTCATGGATTCAGAGATGTGAGTTGTAACTCGGGAAATTAAATTAAATTCATTAAATAAAGCTGGGATTAAAAATATATTCTTGTTAATAGTGAAACTGCCAAATTATTATGAAGCTACACACACAAAATGCTGGAGAGTACTCAGCAGGTCAGGCAGCATCTATGGAAAAAAGTCCAGTCAACATTTCGGGCCAAGACCATTCCATAGGACTGTACTTCTTTCCATAGATGCTGCCTGGCCTGCTGAGTTCCTCTAGCATTTTGTGTGTGTTGCTTGGATTTCCAGCATCTGCAGATTTTCTCCTGTTCATGATTAAATTATTATGAAGAGTCATTTGGTTGATTGAAGGTCTTTGGAGAAGGGAATCCAAAAACCTTCCTGCCCTATCAATTAGTGACTCCAGACTCATCAGCCTGAACTGACCTCAGACTGTTTTACCCTCCTCTTAACTTAGGCAGAATTAGGAGAGTAATTTCACAGATCACAAACCCAAAAAGTTCAGCAGATGCTGGAAATCCAAAGCAACCCTCACAAAATGCTGGAGGAGCTCAGCAGATCATGCAGCCTCTGTGGAAAAGAGATGTTTCAAGCTGAAACTCTTCTTCAGGACTGTCCCATAGATACTGCCTGACTTGCTGAGTTCCTTCAGCATTTCGTGTGTGTTGCTTAGGAGAGAGAATGTTGTGCTTTCCAGCAATGACCAAATCCCATAATTGAATAAGTAAATAAAGGAATCATCAGCTGAGGATTATTTACTCTGAATTTCACTTCTTCGTTTGATTTTTTTTAAAATTTAAAGATACAGAACAATAACAGCCCCTTTCAACCCAACGAGCACACGTGGACCAATTATGTGACCATTAGCCTACAAATCGGAATGTGGGAGAAAACCAGAGCACTCGGAGGAAACCCATACAGTCACGGGGAGAAGGAATAAGCTCCTTACAGACATTGGCAGAATTGAACCCCATTATCTTGTGCTGCTCCGCTCCCCACTTAGATAACATCCACCTGTTGGTTCAACTTACCAAAGTGCAAGACCTTACACTCTCCCACTGTGAACTCCTTTGGCTGAGTTTTTGCTCAGTCACTCAAATTATCTTATCTAAGAGCAGGGTCAAAATATGCTCAGATAAGAGGGAGCCATGGGTTGAGTAAGCTGGTTGAGTCAGTGTATGTAAACCATGCACACTCTGCAGTTTATCAATAGACCCATTGACTCTGAAAACAGAGAGGCCATGCTACGCCTTTATAAAACACTGGCCTTGTGTTCAATTCTGATTGCCTAATGACAGGAAGGATATGAAGATGTTACAGAGGATCCAATAGACTAAAGGGGACTAAAGTTACCTGATTCCTTCATTTATTCATCAGTCAAGGGGTAATGACATTGCTGGAAACCACACTTCCTCTCCTAATTATGCCTAAATGAACTGAATGGCTAAAAGTTGAGGGTCTGAGGTTAGGAAGGTGCAGATGAACCATCTCCCTTTGTGCTTACATGGTTCCCCCGTAGAGCAAGGAATGTACACCGAGCTCCTGAGAGCTCACATCACAGATGTCCTCAACTGGCCCCTTGATGTCACCTCCCTGAATAAGAAGGCAGAGCAGCGCCTCCTCTTCATGAGGATATTGAAGTAAGCGAAGCTCCCCCACCTCCCCATCTTCACCGAATTTTACAGGAGAGTGTCCTAACAAGCTGCATCTCCATCTGATACATGAGCTGCAGAACACTGGACCAGAAGTGCCTACAAGGGACTGTGAGAAAGGCTGAGAGAATCATAGGGGTCTTCCTACCATCCACTGGGGGCATTTATCAGGAGCACTGCATACACAGGGCCCTTAGTGTTTTCGAGGATCCCACCCATCCATCCAGCATCCTCTTTGACTTTCTACCATCAGGCAGAAGACTTCAATGCATTAAGACAAGAATGGTCAGGACGGGAAACAGCTTCCTTCCTTAGAGTGTTACTGGTTAATTTGTTCTGTACCCTACGGTATTCAATTTACGCACTTTACTTTGTTTATCACTGTGTAATTCATTTAGAGCTTTTTTTCTTACTTCCCCAAGTTATTCTGTGTTGTGTGTACTACTGTGCTTTACATTCTGGTCCAGAGAAACATCTTCTAATTTGAAGGTATACATGTATATAGTAAATGACAATAAACTTGACTTGAATGTTGCGGTAACTGAAGCTCCGAGATAGAGTGGATGTGGAGAGTTTGTTTCCTTTAGTGGAAGAGCCTAGGTCAGGACCAGAGAGCACAGCCTCAGAATATACATACGCCCCTTTAGAACAGAGGTGAAGAGGAATTTCTTTAGCCAGAGGGAGGTGAATCTGTGAAATTCCTTGTCACACAGAAGGCTTTGGATGCCAAGTCATTGGGTATACTTAAGGCGAAGGTTTATAGGTTCTTGATTAGTAGGGTGTCAAAGGGTATGGGGAGAAGGCAGAAGAATGGCGTTGAGGGATAATATATCAGCCATGATGGAATGGTGGAACAGACTCAATAGGCTGAATGGTTTAATTCCGCTCCTCTGTCTTACGTTCTATTTTCTTTTCTTCAAAGGCTAAGTAGTGATTTGATGGAGTGTATAAATGATGAGCGAGATTGGACTGAGCGGGAAGAGGGAGACTGCTCCCAATGGTGACGAGGTTGACGTCAAGGTATGAAATAAAGTGGAAAACAATTATGGGAGGTACGAAGCCAGACGTTTTTGAGGGCCATGTGGAATCTGAAGTACACTCTCCACAAAAGTTATGGCTGTGGCCTTCAGGAAGGAATTGGATAAATAAGAAGAAAAATTGTAAGGCCTCAGAAAGGGGACAAGATGGCAGAACTGGTGAGTTGATATGAAAGTGACCCAGTATGAATGACCTTGTTACGTTGAATAGCTTTTGGAAGCTTAGATTCTGATTGATGGAAGAGCTTTCTCCAATGGTGTGGTAAACGGAGAGCAGGAAATGTGACTTTGAGTTACTTTGTGGCACAAGCAATCAAAGTTCAAAATAAATTTATTATCAAGTTACAGGTATGCAACCATATACTACCATGAGATTCATTTCCTTGTGAGCATTTACAGGAAAATAAAGAAATACAATAGAATTCATGATGAAAACTACATAAACAAAGACTGACAAGCAACCAATGTGCAAAAGTAAACAATCTGTGCAAATAAAACGAAAGTAACACTGAGAGCATGAGTTGTAAAGTCCTTGAAAGTGAGTTGTAGATTGCAGAATCAGTTCAGAGTTGTGGTGAATAAAGTTATTCAGGTTGGTTCAGGAGCCCAGTGTTTGAGGAATAATAACTGTTCCTGAATCTGATGGTGCAGGACTTAAGGCTCCTGTACCTCCTGCCTGATGGTACTCGTGAGAAGAGTGTATAGCCTGGATGGTGGCAGTCTTTGATGATGGATGCTGCTTTCTTGAGGCAGCACTCCATGTAAGTGTACTCAAGGGTGAAGTGAACTTTAACTGGGCTGTATCCACTACTTTCTGTTGCTAAGGACCCCATAAGTAATCATCTGGGCTCTCAGTGACTCTTCTGGCCATCTTTAAGATCCCGGCTTCCTGTTGAAATCCGGTCAGCTCCACGAGGAAATTCTGCTTAGGGCAGATGGCAAGTCAATTAATTTAAATGTGGCCCAAGTATCAAATGCTTCTTTCACTGTGGCTGGGGTAGGCAGGTGACACTTCTGTGACACAGGTGACACCGGACGGATGTGGCAGGGAATTCGAGCTCTGACAGACTACAGGATCAGGCAGAAAACCGATGACAGTGACGCCTCTCTTCCAGACAGGCTCAACAATTTCTTTGCACGCTTCGAAGCATCAAACACTACAGCAAGGGGGAGAGCCAGTCCCTTCTTACCATCTGACCAGCTGACTCCAATCATTGATTCAGAGCACACACGGAGGATCCTTGCCAGGGTTAACCCACGAAAGGCGGGAGGTACCGACAGCATCCCTGGATGTGTGCTCAAGGAATATGCTGATGTATTAGCAGATGTCCTGACAGACATTTTCAACATCTCCCTTAGTCAAGCCATTGTCCCCAGATGCTTCAAAACCTCCACAATCATCCCTGTAGCAAAGAAATCAGCTGTAGCCTGTCTGAATGATTACTGTCCCGTCGCTCTGACCCCCATAGTGATGAAATGTTTTGAACGGCTTGTCAAGCCCATATCACAGCCGGCCTCCCCTCATCGCTGGATCCTCTACAGTTTGCTTATCGTCCAAATCGCTCTATGGAGGACACAATATCCACCACACTGCACACAGTTCTCTCTTACTTGGACAATAAAGACACTTATGCCAGAATCCTGTACATTGGTTTCAGTTCAGTGTTCAATACCATCATCCCGCAGAGACTAGTGCAGAAACTGACGCTGCTTAGCCTTAACACTGCCATGTGTCGCTGGATTCTGGATTTCTTGACAGAGAGGCCACAGTCAGTCGGTGTTGGCAGGAACATCTCTGACTCCATCACACTGGGCACTGGATCCCCACAAGGCTGTGTGCTTAGCCCATTGCTGTTAACACTGCTAACACATGACTGTGTACCCAGATTCAAGGGGAACCTGATAATTAAATTTGCTGATGATACCACAGTGGTGGGGCTCATCAGCAAAAATGATGAAACAATGTACAGGGAGGAGGTCAAACACCTAGAGAGCTGGTGCGGTGACAACAACTTGATGCTTAATGTCACCAAAACCAAGCAGGTGATCGTCGACTTCAGATGGTCTCAACCTGAGCACACACCCCTCAGCATCAGCGGTTCCACAGTGGAGAGAGTGGGAAAACACCAAGTTCCTTGGGGTGCAGATCTCGGACAATCTCACCTGGTCCAGAAACACCACTGGGATTGTGAAACAGGCCCAGCAGAGATTGCACTTTCTGAGGAAACTTAAACAAGCATCACACCCCACTAACATCTTAACTACGTTCTACAGAGGTGTGGTTGAGAGTGTGCTGACCTTTTGCATCACAACCTGGTACTCCAGCTGCAGTGCTGCCGACTAAAAAGCTTTGCAGATGGTGGTTAGGGGAGCAGAGAAGGTTATTGGGGTCACCCTACCTTCTGTCCAAGACCTCTTTCAGAGTCGATGCCTCCAGAAGACACAGTACATCATTAAAGACCCCTCACACCCTCTCCATGAACTGTTTGTTCTTCTGCCATCAGGGAAACGTTACAGGAGCATCAAAACAAAAACCACAAGGCTACTAAACCACAAGGCTTCCTCCCACAGGCAGTCAGTCTGCTAAATAGCTGCTCTACCTGACTCTGCTTTGGGCACTTTTAACTTGCACTGGACACTTATAACTTGATTTTAACTGACATGTGGATGTTGTGTTTTACTATTTATTGTTGTGTTTACTATTTGTTGCATTTGTTATGTTGTGATTCTACTTGCCCCTGGGAAACGCTGTCTCATTCTGCCCTGCAGAGCTGATGTATGGTTGGAATGACAATAAAGATCTTGGATCTTGAATCTTGAAGGTAATGCCAATTAACAAAAGGAAGCTGAAAATCCAGCCTCTACTTATCTCTGTGAGGAAAGAATACCCAACGTTTCTTAATGCCAAACATGCCCTTTTCCTCCCTGGTTAAGTGAAACGGAGCTAAAGGTCATAGGCTAAGGGTGAAAGGTGAAATATTTAAGGGAAACTTGAGGGAGATCTTCTTCATGCAGAGCGTGGTGTGAATATTGAATGAGCTGCTAGCAGATGTGGTAGAAGTGAGTTCAAGTATAAAATTTAAGAGAAATTTAGACGTGTACTTGGATGAGAGGGATATGGAGGGCTATAGTCTGGGTGCAGATAGATAGGAACAGTCAGAAGACCAAGTTAGCATGGACTAGATGTGCCAAAAGACTTGTTTCTGTGCTGTAGAACTCCATAACCCAATACATTGTTCTAATAATCAACCTCAGTTTCAACATTTGTGCTTAGTCAAGCCACTCTGAGGACATATTTGACCATGACCTTATCAGACATAAATATTCCAATTAATTATGACTCACAAAAATAAATGTCAAGACTGAGATGAAGATTTATTTACACTTGTAAACACTTCCGATCTAGGTTTGATTAGGGAACTGAAGATAAAGGAGTCAGTGATCAATAATATGATAAAATTCACCCTGCAGTTTACGAGGAAGAAGCTATAATCAGATATATCAGTATTACATTGGAGTGATGGGGATCACAGAAGCATGAGAGTGGAGCTGGCCAAGGTTGGTTACAAGGGAACACTAGCAGGGATGATGGTAGTATGGGAGCAACATAGGATTGGTTCATCCCAAAGAAGAAGCTTTCTAAAGGGAGGATGAGACAGCCATGGCTAACACATGAAGCCAAATATAGCATAACAGAGAGAGCATACAGTATACCAAAAATTAGTGGGAAGCTAGATGATTGAGAAGTTTTAAAAAATCAACAAAAGGCAACTAAAAGAGGAAAAAGAAAAGAAAAAATGAAATCTGAAGGTAAGTTAGCCAATAATATAAAAGAATACCAAAAGTTTGGTCAGATATATGAAGAGTAAAAGAGGGGCAAGAGTGGATATCAGACTGCTGGAAAATGACACTGGAGCAGTAGTAATGGGGGTAGTAATTAGTAAGTATTTTCTGTCAGTATTTACTATTGAAGACACCATCTGCATACTGAAATTCAAGTCAATCAGGGGGCAGAAGTGAGTGTGATCACTGTTACTATAGAGAAGGTGGAGAAGAAGGGTTTTTGGGAAGCTGAAAGGTCTGAAAGTAGTTAAGTCACCTGGACCAGATGGACAACACCTCAGGGTTCTGAAAGAGGTAGTTGAAGAGATTGTGTATGCTTTAGCTGTGATCACCAGGCTCTGGAATGATTCTGGAAGACTAGAAAATTGCAAATGTCATTCCACTCTTTAAGAAGGGAGGGAGGCAAAAGACAAGAAACTATAGACCAGTTAGCCTGACTTCAGTCATTGGCAAGTTGTTCGAGTCCATTATTAAGGATGAGGTTTCAGGGTACTTGGAGGCATGTGATAAAATAGACCAACTTCAGCATGGTTTCTTTCAGGGAATATCTTACCTGGCAAATCTTTTGGAAATAGCAGATAAGATAGTCGAATGAGGGTGCAGGTTACTTCGCTTTTCAAAATGCCTTAGACAAGGTGCTGTACATTAGGCTGCTAAACAAGGTTAGATAAGAGCGTTACAGGAATGATACTGGCAGGGACAGTAGATTGGTTGACTGGCAGGATGCAAAGAGTAGAGATATAGGACGCATTTCTGCATGGCTGCTGCTCACTAGTAGTGCTTCTCAGATATTGGTGTTGGGTCTACTAAATTTCTTCTTATCTGCTTATGATCTGGGTTATGGAATTGATGGCTAAGTGACCAACTTTATGGATGATACGAGGGAAGGTAGAGGGGCAGGTATTGTTCAGGATGCAGCGAGTCTGCAGAGGGAATTAGATTAAATTAGATTAACAAATGGCAGTTGGAACATAGTGTAGGGAAGTACATGGTCATGCACTTTGGTAGAAGGAATAAAGGTACAGATTGTTTTTTAAACAAGAAGTGAATTCAGAAATCGGAGGTGCAAAGCGATTTGGGAGTCGTAGTTCAGGATTCCGTCATAGTTAACTTGCAGTTGAGTCAATAGCAAGGAAGGCAAATACATTGTTAGTAGTCATTTCAAGAGGACTAGAATATAAAAGCAAGATGTAATGTTGATGTTTTATAAAGCATTGGTCAGGCCACACTTGGAGTACGGTGAACAGTTTTTGGTCCCCCAACTGATAAGGGAGTTGCAGCCATTGGAGAGGGTCCAGGGGAGACTTAGGAGAATGATCACAGGAATGAAAGGGTTTATGTGTGAGGAGTGTTTGACAGCTCTGGAGTACTCGCTGGAGTCTAGGAGAATGAGGAAGAATCTCTTTGAAACTTACCGAATATTGAATGACAGAAGATGTGAAGAAAATCTTTCCAGTAGTCTGGGGTCAAAGGGTACAGCCTCAGAATAGGAGGATGTCCTTTTAGAACAGAGATGAGACGGGATTTCCTTAGCTAGAGGGTGGTGAATCTGTGGAATTCATTGTCACAGACGGCCTTGAATGCCAAGTCATGGGATAAATATTTAAAGTGGAGGTCCATAGGTTCTTGAATGATAAAGCAACAAAGGCAACTGGAAGAAAGCAGGAAAAGAGAGTTGAGGGGGAAATTAAATCAGCCATGGTCACGTGCTGAAGCAGTCTCAATTGGCTGAAAGGCCTAATTGGGCTCCTATGTCTTATGATTTTATGGGATTGTTTTATATATTTGGGACCCCAGCTGGGTTTGAACTCAGGACTCTCCACTTCAGTCCACTACACCACCAGCCAGCCTATCTAGATGTAGATATAGATAGATACAGATAGAGATAGATATATACTATGCATATAAATTGAGATGCATTCTATATTGAGTTGGAGTTTATACCTAATTGGGGAGGAGTGTTCTATATTTAATATTTGAGTAATATTGTAAATGGGTTGTCCCTGGTCTCCAATGTTTTATTTCAATTGGTTGTATCTTTTGGAGCTACAAAACATTGCAATACTGTTTTACGTTCTGTGTCCTATAACTTAACAAGCAAACTGACCAAGGAAGGAGAGGTACAAATTCTGGAAATGGACATTGATTGCACCTTCTTGAACAGTAGTGGTAATATAAAGCAGCTAATTTGTTTCAAACACTTTTGGATCAGCCGAGAGTTGTGTGAAGTTCATAAACCACATGCTTCCCTTCAAAATCTACAACTCACTGCTTGTCTTGTTGATCTTTAAGCTCTCTTGGATTATCCGAACACTTCACTTAATGACAGTTTCTTTCACCTTGTGTTCCTTGCCCTTACAGATCTCTCAAAAATAGTTTGAATTTTGTGATGAAGTGCTTATAAATTGTCATCAATTTTTTAATGAATATCAGATTTCTTTGAGTACGATGGGCCAACTTCTTCAAAATCCTTTCCTGCGGTGCAAAGTGTAGATCACCCCATCTATTTCTCTCAGTGTCAAGTTGGGAAGGAGCTTTTTTTTATTTCTATGAATTCAAAACAGAATAATTTCTGTTCTTCAACTACTGATCAGGAGAAAGAAATGCCTTGAGAAACAGCTTGTGAAGAGTTTTGAGTGATTGTTGGGAGTGGCAAGTCATTCAAAAATATGCCACTTAGCCTCTAGCTATTTCTGTTACTATATCTGGGTCTCAAGAACTTTAAGGATGGAGATTATCTGGGTGGAATGCGGCCAAGGACACGGTTTTAGAGGATTATTAATCAGGACCAAAGGTTGGAATTTTAATCCTTCACCTTTTCTGCTGACAAAACATTTCTAATTGCAGTAAGCAACAAGTTTTCTTGTCTACAAAACAGTAGATGAAAAGAAATGGCAAACACAAAGGAGGAAACAAATAAGCAAGGACCATGCAGGGTGTGACTGGTCGGAACTTCTGTACAGCTAAGAATAAGGAAATCAAGCAGCACTCTTTGCAATTTAGTTTTTCAGTTGCTATTATCCCTTTGTGGGAAGTGTGACATGGCTTATGTGACTTTATTAGTCTCTATCTCAAGGGAGATGGAATACAAATGTAAGAAAGTCTTGCCACAAGACCTTCAGTGAACAGGGTGTTTGGTTCTCATCAGTCAGGACATTGAGTACAGGATTTGGGAGGTTATATGAGATGGTGGTGAGGAATATTCTGTGCAGTTTTGGTTACCCTCTTATGAGAAGGAAGTTATTAAACTAGAAAGTGTGCAGAAAAGATTTAGCAGGATCTTACCTGAACGTGCAGGGCTGAGCTACAAGGCAAGGTTGTGTAGACATGAACTTTATTCCCTGGAATGTAGGAGATTGTGGGGTGACCCGATAGATCATGAAGGGCATAGACAGGGTGAAAGTAAATACACGCAAAATACCAAAGGAACGCACCAGGTCAGGCAGCATCCGTGGTGAGGAATAAGCAATTCATGTTTCAGGTCAAGACCCTTTTTCAGGACCCATCAGGCTTTGGATTTCCAGCATTGCAGAATATCTTGTGCAAATGTGAAAACAAATATTCTTTAATTTCCCAGGGATGGGTTGCTGAAAACCAGAGGACACAGGGTTTAAGATCTGAGGTCAGAATCCAAATCAATTTTATGTCGTGACATTAGTTGTTTTGCGGCAGCAGTACATTGTAATACATAATCTTAAAACTGTGAATTATGGTAGGGAATATATATAGATAGATATAGATAGATAGATATAAAATAGTTAAATTAAATAAGTAGTGCAAAAAAGCAGTGAGAAGTAGTGTTCATGGGTTTGATGATCATTCAGATATCTGATGGCAGAAGGGAAAAAGCTGTTGCTGAATCGTTTAGTGCATATGTTGAAATTTAAAAGGGACAGCAAGGGCAGCTTGTTCACACAAAAGGTGGTGCGTATTTGGAATGAGCTGCCAGAAATAGTCGTTGAAAGGTGCATATTAGCAACATTTAAAAGCTACCCAGATACCTGCATGGGTGGGAGAGGACAGAGCACTATGGGCCAAATGCAGACACGTGGGACTTATTCGTTGGACCATATTGATGAGTTGGGCCAAAGGACCTGTTTCCATACTGTGTGACAGTGACTCTATAGGTCCTGGTGCGACTATTCATGGAGAATTAAATGATGAAACATCTAACAGTGAAGCACTCCCTAGGTAAAACAGCTAAGCATTAGCCTAAGTTTTGATGCTCAAACCTTTTAAACTTGCTTAGGCTTTAGCTAGTGAGAAGGACTTGTATATAATTAGCAGTGCATAAAAGAGAACAAACATAGGGAGATAGTATTCAGAGTATCACACACAAAATGCTGGAGAAACTCATCAATGGCATTGTGTTCAGCACAGCAGGTGATGGGTTGTTGATACGTCTCTACCAAAAGAGGTGTAAGGTGCTCCTTCCCTCCGCTAGCCTGCAGGTCACCTTGGGCAAAGTGTAGCACCTACTTATCCCCCTCTCCCCCCCCAATCATCATCACAGGAAACTATGGCAACATGTGGTGGATGGTCATATGAGCAGCTGGTGCATATCACAGGTCCTGGTTATGCAAGGCAGACCATCTCTGAGGAGTATTGTTAATGGCTGGGTTCACCCATCTTGCGAAGACACTGCCCAGAAGAAGGCAATGGCAAACCACTGCTATAGAAAACTTTGCCAGGAATGATCACAGTCATGGAAAGACCATGATCGTCCATGTCGTATGACACAGTAATAATGAATAAGTGGATGTTCAGCTTGGACATTGTGGGCTGAAGAGCCTGTTCCTGTGCCGTACTGGACTTTATAATGTTCTATATGCAGTTTTTTGTTCTATGCCCTGAATTTTTTTTTTCCCTCCCTCACCAAGTCAAAGTGGTAGCAGAGTGTACCATCCATAAAAGGATCCAGCATCACTTTCCGGGGCTATCCTGATAACAGCTTCCAATCAGTGACCTGGGACTCCATGAAGAACCGGGAACAGGAACAGATGAATGGAGGAGTACACCAACTGGGCTCTGAAAACCTAGGTAACATATCTGCTGGAGCAAATGGAAGGTCCTCAGCATTGTCAGTGATGACATCCATCTGTCCAGCAATCTTTTTGACCCCCTACCATTAGGCAGGAGGTACCATAGCATTAGGACAAGGCTGTTAGGATGCCAAAAGGCTTCTTCTGCAAGAACACTAGTAGTACCACACTACTAGTTTTATTCAGTAAGACTACTGAACTCCCTGTCATCACCCAGGTCCCATCACACATGAATCGCCAGTCGTGTTATACTTATTAACTTCTGTTCTTAATGTACCTTAATATTTGTTAATTTACTAGTGGTAATATTACTTTATGTGTTATGTGTGTGATTTATACATACTATGTTGTGCACCTTGGTCTCTAGGAACCTTGTTTCATTTGGTGGTATACATGTGTACAGATGAACGACAATAAACTGAAAAAACTTGAAATTGAGGAATATACAGATTTGATATTCAAAATAGCAGGCAATTTATTAAAAACTGGTGCCCACCAGGAGACCAGTCAGAACTGGTCTACCTTAACATGATCTTGGTAGAACTTTTACATCCTCACTTGATGGGATTATCAGTAAAAACTACATTTTGGTAACAAAATGGTGTCTACAGAAAGAAATTTAAGTAACAGACTATGTCCTGGTTACAGAATAAAATGATTATCCACACATTGAACAGAAAATTGTGGGCTGAAGGGCCTGTATTGTGCTGTAGGTTTTTAAAATCTAACTTTCTATTATGGCAATGTGTACATATATAATACAATAAGTGAGGTTCCTGAAGCTTGCATGTCATGGCTGCTGCATTCCATGTCTCTACATCTCGGCTTTACATAAGAACATAAGAATTAAAGAATAGGAGCAGGAGTAGACCATCTGGCCTGTCGAGCCTGCTCTGCCATTCAATAAGATCATGGCTGATCTGGCCATGGACTCATCTCCAGCTACCTGCCTTTTCCCCATAACCCTTAATTCCCCTGCTATGCAAAAATCTATCTAACTTTGTCTTAAATATATCTACTGAGGTAGCCTCCACTGCTTCTTTGGGCAGAGAATTCCACAGATTCACCACTCTCTGGGAAAAGTAGTTCCTCCTCATCTCCGTCCTAAATCTACTCCCCCAAATCTTGAGGCTATGTCCCCTAGTTCCAGTCTCACCTACCAGTGGAAATAACTTTCCTGCCTCTATCTTATAGATTCCTTTCATAATTTTATATGTTTCTGTAAGATCTCCTCTCATTCTTCTGAATTCCAGCAAGTACAGTCCCAGGTGACTCAATCTCTTCTCATAGTTTAACCCCCTCATCTCTGGAATCAACCTGGTGAACCTCCTCTGCACCTCCTCCAAAGCCAGCATATCCTTCCTCGAGTAAGGAGTTTTAAGATTGTGCGAAGTCTTTTCCAGTACACATGTGTACAGGGGGAGAAAATAACTGTTACTCCATATCTGATGTAACTCAGAAAAAAGCACAGTAAGATGAAGAATATTGTAATAAAAACAATAAATATAAATACATAAGGTAGCTTACATCTTAGGTTAATTTGCAGGCAAGTTTATGGTGAGGAAGGCAAATGCAATGTTCACATTCATTTCAAGAGGACTAGAATATAAAAGCAAGGATGTAATGTTGAAGCTTTATAAAGCACTGGTGAGGCGTCACCTGGAGTGTTGTGTGCAGGTTTGGGCTCCTTACATAAAAAAGGAGGTTCTGAGATTGGAAAGGATTCAAAAAGGATCACAAAACCAATTCTGGGATTGGAAGGCTTTTCATATGAGGAGTGTTTGATGGGTCTGGGCGTGTACTCACTAGAATTTAGAAGAATGAGAGGGGGAATCTTACTGAAGCCTGTTGAATGTTGAAAGGCCTCAGTGGTGTGGATGTGGAGAAGATGTTTCCTATGGTTGGGGGAGTCTAAGAACAGAGGACACTGCCTCAGAATAGAGGGATCTCCATTTAGAAAGGAGATGAGGAAGAGTTCATTTTGCTGGAAAATGGTGAATCTGTGGAATTCATTGCCACTGGCTGCTGTGGAGGCCAGGTCATTGGGTATGCTTAAGGCAGAGATTGATAGATTCTTGATTAGTCAGTGCATGAAGTGATATGGGGGAGGGGGCAAGGCAGGAGATTGGGGCTGAGAGGGAAAATGGATCAGCCATGATGAAATGGTGGAGCAGACTCAGTGGGCCAAATGGCCTAAATCTGCTCCTATCTCTTTTGGTCTTGCATGCATAGGTTGATTGTATGTTCATAAAATGATGCTAGGCACAGGAGTGTCTGTACAAAAGATGACTCTGTTGGGGTGGGTTAAAAGTGGAGGTGTTATCAGCCTTACTGCTTGGGGGAAGTACCATGTTTGCACAATTCACATTCATATTAACTAATTATTAGCCCTCTCTACTCTTTCCCCTGCAACCGTATCACTGGCTCTTCATCACCAGCTCTTCCCACAACACTTTTCACATCGGACCTTGACACCTCACAGCCACTGAAGTACTTTAGGATTATTCCTCCATCTCCCTGGCTGGTAGTTAGACATGGTCCTGCTCTGTGGAATTTGTCCTTTCAGCAGGAGTTGTCCATTTAAAAAGAAATTATTCAGCATGAATATTGTTTAACTTGCAGTAAAATAACCTTTGAAGATCTATGTTGCATAATGCTTTTGCATAATTTATTATGTATGTAATTACACCTGAGTTTATCTGCTATTGATTTATTATTGAGATGCTGTGATACCTGTGGCTAAATTAGGCATTGTAAATAATTAATAAATGGTTGTTAAAAAGTCAAGTGCAGCAACCACCACATATCTGGAACACTGTGGTTATAAGAATACTGTACATCTTAAACTTGCACCAAAGTTCAAAGTAATTTTTATTATCAGAGTACATATATGTGAGCACCTACAGCCCTGAGATTATTTTTTACTGTAGGCGTACTCAGCGAGTCTATAGAATAGTAACTATAACAGGATCAATGAAAGATCAACCAGAGTGCAGGAGACAACAAACTGTGCAAGTGCAAATATAAATAAATAGCAATAAATAATGAGAACATGAAATAACAAGATAAAAAGTCCTTAAAATGAGATCACTGGTTATGGGACATCTCAATAAATAAGGGTAATTTTCCCCTTTTGTTCAAGAGCCTGATAGTTATGGGGCAGTAACTGTTCTTGAACCTGGTGGTGTAAGTCCTGAGGCAGTTGTACATTCTGCAATCTATGGACCCATTTTCAAGAACTCTACAACTCTATAATTCAGTAATGTTTATTTATTTAACTAAGATAATGATGATAATTATTATTATTTGTAATTGCACATCATTTTCTTTTGCACATTGGTTGTTTGTCAGTCTTTGCTTGTGTATAGTTCTTTCATTGATTCTATTGTATTTCTTTGTTCCACTGTGAATGCCTGCAAGAAAATACTGGGCGCCACAGTAGTGTGGCAGTTAGCACAGCGCTATTACAGCTTGGGGGCATTCTGAAGTTCAGAGTTCAATTCCGGCACTGTTCTGTAAGGGGTCTCTGTACATCCTCCCCATGAAATGCATGGGTTTTCTCTGGGTCCTCTGATTTACTCCCACAGTCCAAAGATATGCCAGTTAGTAAGGTAATTGGTCATTGGAAGTTGTCCCGTGATTAGGTTAGGGTTAAATCAGGTTTGTTGGGGGTTCTTGGGGCAGCAGGGCTCAAAGGGCCTACTCCACACTGTATTGCTAAATAAAAATGGATCTCAAAGTAGTATATGGTGACATAGATGTACTGTGATAATAAATATATTTGGACTTTTGAACCTGTTGAGCTCCGGCATCTTGTGTGTTTCTACTGATTTCCAGCACCTATCTCTTGTGTGTCCACATTGCCTGTTGATATACGTAAGTGGTAGAACTGTGAAGCGCTGCTCTAGACAAGGCTATTGTATGTTGAACCAAAGTTAATTCTGGAAAGTAAAAGACAGTCCTTTGTTAAACTTGCCTTTCCCCATTTAATAGTCATCTTTGATCAAGTTGTGTTAAGTGGAGGAATCAGGAGCTGGGTGAAAATTGTTAGCCTCGTTAATAAAATTTTAGAATGAACAGCACAGAGTCTGAATCAGGAGTCAGCTAAAATATTTAACTTAATGCCAGCTCATGAATAAAAAGCAGAGGGAATAAGATAATGGATTTGTTGTATATTCAATATTCAATAATATTTGAGTAAACTTGTAAATATGGTGCTGATTAAGCATTCTTGGTCATTTAAATAATTCATTATGGGTTACATGTATAAATGTGTGATTTTGATATATCATCACGCTACCAGGTGATATGTGCGCACCTTGCTTAAAGTAAACTCGAAGTTAGACACACATTTTGGACTCCCTTGTCTTCTTTGAATTAGTTTAATGTTTTGAAGTTACAAAACAGAACAGGAATAAGCTAGAGAGAGTAAAGAATCAGAAATATTGAACATTTTTCGTTAATTTTTTTAAAATCTCCAACAGCAATTAAAATATGAAGTCTCAAGGAACTGCAGATGCTGGAATCAGAGTGAAAACCAGACTGATGGAGGAACTCGGCAGCCCAGGCAGCGTCAATAAATGGGAAACGGACAGACGACTCCTTAAGTTGAGACTCTTCATCTGGAAAGCGGAAGGAAGAACTAGAATAGAAGCCCGGGAAATACTGGGTTACAAAGCTTTGGTGTATGGATCTGAGGCAGCAGGACAAGTAGGGCAGATCATTAGGAAGGCAGGGCACAAGGTATAAGAACAGACAGATTATCATGCAGTTATTTAGAACACTGGTATGGCTGGAGCATGGTTTTTGCTTCTGTTTACTACAACTCTGAACCATAAACCATAGAACGTTACAGCACAGAAACAGGCCTTTTGGCCCTTCTTGGCTGTGATGAACCATTTTTCTGCCTAGTCCCAGTGACCTGCACCTAGGCCATATCCCTCCAAACCCCTCTCATCCATATACCATTTCCACAACCTACTAACTCACTTTCAAGGATGCTGCAACTCATGTTCTCAGTATTATTTATAATGTGTCTGTATATATTTATTTGCACTGTTTGTCTTCCGTGAAGTTGAAATCAACGAGGATGAGAGCAGAGGGGAGCGGGTGTTCAGCACCATCTGCCTGGCTTTAAATGGTCTCCTTCTCCCTCTCGCTCACAGCTGCTGGAGGAAGGTGCAGAAGTCTTGGGTCTCGGGCAAGGTTTGATCGGCACAGCTCCTGGATTGGACTCACTTTTAGAGGGCTCTGCAGATCGTGTTATATGTGCTTCTGGTTACTTCTTTTTCTATTGCTACTTTCTGTGATTTTGACCGAGGGTGACTGGCCCTGTGGCCTGCAGTGAACGAACAGCACAGCACTAAATCGAACTGAACTGAACATTCCTAGACTGTTTCAAAAACTCTCTGGTTCGATGTTTAATACTCTGTGTGTTATTTGCTTGTTTTTAGTCAGTTGTGTGACTTGTTCTTTTTTGTTTTGCACATTTGGATATTTTGATGTTTTCTTTGAACGGGTTCCATGGCATTTCTTTGTTTTGAGGTGGTCTATGGGAAGACAAATCTCAGGGTTGTATACTGCATACAGAATTTGATAATAAATACAACATTAATCTTTGAATCTTTTGCATATTGGTTGATTGTCACTCTTTATTTATGCACAGTTTTTCATAAATTATATTGTATTTCTTTATTTTCCTGTGAATTTCTGCAAGAAAATGAATCTCAGGATGAGATGCAGTAAGCATACTTTGATAATAATTTACTTTGATTGTTTTGACGACATTATATAAGGAGGGGTTCTACTGAAGAGGCTGTAATTATGGGATGCCATTTTCAATAAAGCTAATGAGGGGAAGTGTGTCCTGTAATTCTGTGCAATTTTTGTGATTATTCCTTCAAAAACCACACCTCACATTGACAAGTCAATTGTGTGTAAATAACAACCTCTAGCATTACTAAGGCCCAAAAATCTACTGCTCAATGGGGCGGTTTATTCAACTTCATTCAAATATTAACCTAGGTAAGTTGTCCTTGTTAAAATTAGACTACATCTAGCCATTCAAGAGCAGTCTTCCTTCGACCATTTGTTTTTTTGAACCAATCTGCACAACCCTGATTACTACCTTAGAATAGCAACATTTTGACCACTTCGCTTTACAGTTTTCTATTTTTGTTCTAATTGTGTTCTTTCTTGTATAATCTTGTTTAACTTATAAACATAAGAAAGTCTACAGATAAAAACACAAAATGCTGGCAGAACTCAGCAGGCAAGACAGCATCTATGGGAGGAGGTAGTGATGATGTTTCGGGCTGAAACCCTTCATCAGGAATCCTTTCTCCTGATAAAGGATTTTGGCCGGAAACATCGTCACTACCTCCTCCCATAGATGCTGTCTTGCCTGCTGAGTTCTGCCAGCATCTTGTGTTTCGTATTTATTTCCAGCATCTGCAGATTCACTCGTGTTGCCTTTGAAAGTCTACAGATGCTGGAAATCCACAAACAAAAATGCTACAGGAACTTAGCAGATCAGGCAGCATCTATGGAAAAGAGTAAATAGTCGGCATTTCAGGCTGAGACCCTTCTTCAGGACTGAGAGGGAAGCGGGAAGATGTCTAGACAAAAAGGTGGGGGGAGGGGAAAGAGGCTAGCTGGAAGGTGATAGGTGAAGCCAAGTGGGTGGGAAAAGTTAAAGGTTACAAAAGAAATAATCTGACAGGAGAGCAGAGTGGACAATAGGAGAAAGGGAAGTGGGGGGGGAGACGGGGAAGTAATATGCAGGTGAGAAGAAATGAAAGGTCAGAGTGAGGAATAGAGGAAGGGGGGTAGGGAAAGGAAAGGAAATTTGTTCAACAAAGGAGATATCGATATTCATGCCATTAAGTTGCAGGGTACCCAGACAGAATATAAGGTGTTGCTCCTCTACCCTGATGGTGGCCTCATCGTGGCACAAGAGGAAGCCAGGGACTGACACATCAGAAAAGGACTGGGAATTGGAATTAAAATGTTTGGCCACCATGAAGTCCCCCTTGTGGCAGATGGTGTGAAAGTGCTGTACAAGATATGACCAAAATTATACAAGACCATGTACCCCCCCCCCTCCCCCGAAGAATGCTCTCACCTTGGCCCCAGGGACTGAAATCACAGGGTTGTTGAGAGCTGTAGGGGTCCATGAAGGTGCCTCCATGTTCTGTCAGTCAAAGCAAGCATAAAAGGCATTGAGCTCATCTGAAAGCAAAATCTTGTTGTCATTTATGTTGCTTCATTTTTGTATAAGATGATGACATTCAAACCCTGCCACAGATGTCGAGCATCTCTCTGTGATTCTCGTTTCACCCAGAACTGCCACTTTGTAAGTGAGATGGCTTTCCAGAGGTCATACTAAGATATCCTGTACTTTTCTGGATCGCCAGTCCTGAATGCAAGCATTCTGGTCCTCAGCAGATTTCAAATCTTTTGGTTCATCCAGGCCTTCTGGTTGAGGAAGACTTTAATTTGGAGGGGACACACTTGCCCACAAATGTTTTTTATAAAAGTCTGCTGCATATTCCTTTAGATCCTCTGATTAGTCCTTGAACATGGCATAGTTTACTGACTCGAACATTCCTGTGGCCACTCCTCAACCTCCCGTGACCACCTCTTTGTTGTCCTTACCTCTGATGCTGCCACAAAGGAAGCCTTTGAAAGCATGCATGTACTTGTGTATATAAAAATACACTCGGCTTTGACTTTGACATTCTGAATCTGGTCATACTTTATACAAGTTGCCCTACCCCACCGAAAACAGCAAACAACTTTGCATAGTGACAGTGACAATACTTATATAGCACGCACAAGATGCAGAAGGAACTCATCAGGCCAAGCAGCATCATTGAAAAAGAGTAAACAGTCAATGTTTTGGGCTGAGACCCTTCATTGAGACTGGAAAGAAAGGGGAATTCTTGAACTTTGAGTAATTGCCAGCCCACCTCTCCTTCCCCATTCCCCATTTTTGCCTCTCACCCTCTCTTCTTACCTACCCATCAGTTCCTCCTGGTGCTCCAACCCATTCCCTTTATTCCATGGTCTTCTGTCCTCTCCGATCGGATTCCCCCTTCTCTCCAGCCCTTTATCTCTTTCATCAATCAACTTCCCAGCTCTGTACTTCACGCCCCACCTCTCCTAGCTTCACCTATCACCTGGCACCTTGTACTTCTTCCTCCCCTCCCCCACCTTCTTATTCTGACTTCTCCCTTTCCTTTCCAATCTTGATAAAGGGTCTCGATCCGAAACATCGACTGTTTACTCTTTTTCATAGATGCTGCCTGACCTGCTGGGTTCCTCCAGCATTTTGTGCGTGTTGCTTTGGATTTCCAGCATCTGCAGATTTTCTCATCTTCATGAATACTTTTGTAAGCTGCTTCACAGAGGAATAGTCACTTCATTGGGTCCCATCCCTCTATCCTACAGCAACCACATAGAACATGCTGGAGAAAATCGGCAGGTCAGGCAGCATCTATGGAGGGAAATGTATAGTTGATGTTTTAGACCAAGACCCTTCATCAGTGAATGAAGGTCACCCTCCTATCAGAATCAAATCAAATTGAATATCACTGGCATATGTTATGTAGCAATCGTACATTGTAATACACAAAAATGAAAAACTGTAAATTACAGTAAGTTTATATATATATTTAAAAATTAAATTAAATAGTGCAAAAAGAGGAAAACAAGTAGTGAGGTAGTGTTCATGGGTTCAATCAATGTCCATTCAGAAGATGATGGTGAAGGGGACGAGGCTGTTCTTGAATCATTGCATATGTACTTCAGGCTTTTGTACCTTCTCTTTGATGGTAGCAATGAGAAGGGGGCATGTCCTGGGTGATGGGGGGCTTTAATATAAACTTGCTAAATGTTCACCACATCCCATTGAAATGTAGGATAAGTAAAGGGAAACAGGGGAAAAGTTATTTATTTCCCAGTTCCTCCAGCATTTGAAGATTTTTAAAGAATAGCCTTATTTGTCACATCCAAACATTGGAGCATTCAGTGAAATGTATCATTTGCGTCAAAGACCAACAACAGTCCAAGGATGTGCTGGTGGCACCCCATAAGTGTCCCATGCTTCGGGCATGCACACAACCTACTGACCATTTCCCCTACTGTTTGTCTTTGGATAGTGGGAGGAAACCATAGCACTTGCAGGAAAACCATGCGGTTAAGGGGAGAATATATAAAACTCCTTACAGACAGCGGCAGGAATTTAACCTAAGTTACTGGAACTGTAAAGCGTTATGCAAATCGCTAATCATTTCGTGCCTGATCTCTCCCTGAAGACTTTAATAACACCAATTAACATAAACTTTTATCTATTATGTTCTCCTGTGCAGTTTCAATGATACAGAATCAGAATGTCCCACAGTCATTGATTGGTTTCAATGGTTTCAGAGTATCAGTTGAAATTAAATTGTGAAAGGACTTCAGCAAGATCAGGCAGAGGTCAAGGATGCTGAGACTTTTGGTATCATGTAGTTGATTGTAGAACTTCAGCTTAAGAAGTTCAAAGGTTCATTTTTTATTATCAAAGCATGTTAAGCAGAATACAACTCTGAAATTTGTCTTCTCCAGATAGCCAAAGGGTACAGAAAACCAGATGAGTAGTTGAAAGACATCAATCTCCTCCCCCCACATGAAAAGAAAAGGAAACAAAAACTCACAAGTCCCAAATACCACCAACCCCTCCCTTGCACAAAACCTAACATCACCCAAACCCCCAGCCCACCAATCCACAACAAGAAAGAATGGGTGAGAACACGTGAAAAGCATAGAACTGAAAGAGGCCGATATGAACTAGAATCCAATCCATAAATCTCAGAGTTTCGATAACATCACCGAGAGCATCAGGGCAGCAACCGCAAACCAGTGGTCCCTCCAACAGCAGTGACTCAAACCAACATATAACAACAATAAGCAAGTTAAGGTAGTGGAATGATCCTCCTGTAAGATGTGGGATTGCAGGGTACCTAATGGTATCTCTGATGACCACATCTGCAGGAAGTGCACCCAACATTAGTTCCTGACTGACAAGGTGCTCAGGAGGTTGAAAAGCTCATAGATGAAACTTTAATTGAGGTGGTCATGCCCAGAGTGCAGGCTTCAGATAGTGGATGGATGACCACCGGGAGAAGTACGGGGAAAAAGCAGTTAGGGCAGGGTTCCTCTGTGGCCATTGGCCTCAGCAACAAGTATACCCCTTTGGATACTGCTGGGGGGGGCACAACCTATCAGGACAGGGCAGCAGCAGAAGTGAGGGGCAGTTTTTTTTTAATGCAGAGAGTGACGGGTGCCTGGAATGCATTTTCTGGGGCGGTGGCAGAGGCAGAAACGTTAGAGACTTTTAAGAAATATTTAGATAGGTCCATGAATGTGAGGAAAATTGAAGGATGTGGACGTAGTGTAGGCAGAAGAGATTAGCGTAGTTGGCCATTTGATTACCAGTTTGATTGGTTGACCATAGCATTGTGGGTCAAAGAGCCTTTCCCTGTGCTGTACTGTTGTGAGTTCTATGTTCCATGTAGGCTGGTTTCACTTTAATTAATATTTGCTAACCATAATGTCATAACTGCTAACAGGTACATAAATTGCTATATAAACACTATAAATCCTTTAGAGGGGTTTTGGAGTCCACATCTGTAACTCTCTGAGATTGACTGAACAAGTCAGAAGATGGTAAAGAAGGTGTATGGCATGCATAGCATTACTAATCAAGGAACTGAGTTCAAGAGCTGAGAAGTTCAGTCAGCATTATAAAACTCTCACTAAATCTCACCTGAAGTATTGTTCATTTCTGGCCACGCCATGACAGGAGAAATGGAGAGGCTTTGGAGTGAGTGCAGAAGAGGTTCTCCACAATGCTGCGGGACATGTGCTATGAGGAGAGATTAGAAAAACTTGGGTTTATTCCCTAGAGAAGAAGAGGCTGAAGAGAGACTTGAAAGAAGTTTACATGATTCTGCGAGATATAAATTTGGTTAATAGCCAGTAACATTTTACTGTGGTCAAAATATCTAACTCTGAAGGGCATATATTTAAGGTGAGTGGGGGAAGTTCAAAGGAGAAGTGCGGGCAAATTTTTTTTTACCCAGGTTGGTGGGTGCCTGGAATAGTTAAAAAAGAGAGCCAGATAATGAGGTTGTATTTATAGTGCATGGACTGCAGAAATTTGATGGTGGAGGGGAAGAAGCTGTTCTTAAAATGTTGGGTATGCATCTTCAGATTCTTGTACTTCCTCTCTGATGCTAGAGTTGGGAGGGGGGGGTGCACTCCAATTTTGCAGGAGCAGCATCAAGAGTGACCAGCCATATCATTGTCTGGTCGAGGAATTGCAAGGCATCTGAATGTAAAACCCTACAAAGAATTGTAAGGACTGCTGAGAGGATTATCAGGGTCTCTCTTCTACCCATCAGAGGTATCTATCAGAAGCACTGTATCCTTAGCATTGACAATGATCTCTCCCATTTGTCCAACAATTGCTCTGACCTTCCCCACAAATCAGGCAGGGTTATTGTAGCATTAGGACAAGGACTGTTAGGATGGGAAGCTTCTTCTTCTGCCAGGCCATGAGACTAAGGAACTTCCAGTCGCCACCTAGGTCTCATCATACATGAAGTGCCAGTAGCATTATACTGCTCACTTCTGACTTGGTTGTAAATGCACCTTACCATCTGTTAATTTATTTGTGGTAATATTACCTTTGGGTTGTGTGTAATATGTTGTGCCCCTTGATCTGGAGGAACGTTGATTCATTTGGCGGTATACATGTGTTCAGTTCAATGACGATAAACTTGAACTTGAGAAATAGGCATGTCTCAAATGGTAAGGGGTCCTTAGTGATGGGCGCTGCCTCCTAGAGGGAGCATCTTTTGAAGATATCCTCAATAGGGTTGTGTAGGTGGAGACTACAGCCCTCTGAAGTCTTGTTTTGATCCTGTGCAGTGGAGTCTCCACTCCAGGTGGTAATGCAACCAGTCAGAATGCTCTCCATGCTACATCTGCAGAAGTTGTTTCAGTCTTTGATGGCATAGCAAATCTCTTCAAACTCCAAATGAAGTATAGGCACTGGCATGCCTTCTTGCATCAACATGTTGAATCCAGAATAGATCCTCTGAGAAATTGATGCCAAGAACTTGAAGCTGCTTATCCTTTCCACTACTGACCCCTCAGTGAGGACTGGTGAATCTTCTCTGAACTTCCCCTTCCTGACGTCCATAATCAATTCCTTTGTCCTGCTGACATTGAGTATAAGATTGTTGTTGTTTCACTAATCAACGAACCCATCTACCTCACTCCTGTATGCCTCCTCTTTGCTGTCTGAGATTCATCAGCAAATTTATAGATGCCATTGAAGCTATGCCTACCACACAATGTAGGGAGATTGAAGCAGTGGGCCAAACACAAATTCTTGAGGTGATCCTGTGTTAGTTATCAGCCAGGAGGGGATGTTATTTCCAATCTGTACTGACTGTTGTTTCCAGAGATGGAATTCAAGGATCCAGTTGGAGTGGGAGGTATAGAAGCCCAGGTTTTGAAGCATTGTGTGTAGTTATGAGGGGATGATGGCACTGAACGCCAAGCTGTAATCAATAAACGTAATGGAATTATCTTCATCAGTAAACTAGAGCACCTCAGGAAAGCAGCTTACAAGTACTCTTTCAAGGACAACTAGAATATACACACCAACAATAAAATCCACATTTTTCAAATGAATAAGAAAAACAAGAATAATTTCTGTCACCTTCCTGTCAGTTTGGACCAGTCTTGTCATTCCCCTCCAATATCTATCATTAACGAGGCATTTTCACCCACAGAACTGCTACTCACTGATTATTTTTTGCTTTTGTGTACCTTTCTCTGTAAACTCTACAGACTGTTGTGCGGGGAAATTGTAGGAGGTCAGCAGTATCTGAGATACTCAAACCACCCCGTCTGGCACCAACAGTCAGTCCACAGTTAAAGTCACTTCAATCACATTTCTTCCCCACTCTGATATTTGGTTTGAACAACAAATGAACCTCTTGACCACATCTTCATACTTTTATGCATTGAGTTGCTGCCACATGATTGGCTGATTACACATTTGCATTAACGAGCAGGTGTACGGGTGAAACCAATAAAGTGACAACAGATTGTAAATAAAAATAATACTGGAAACACATAGCAACTCAGGCAGCTTCATAGACAAGAGAAACAGAGTTCAGGTTCTGAAAACGTAAAACTCAAAAAACTATTTTGGGTGCTTTCCATTTTCTTTGATGCTTTGCAATATGTAAACAGGTTTTGAATTAAGAAATGAGCAACAAACAATCTGCTGAGGAACTTAGCAAGTCAGGATGTATAGACGATAGGAAAATGGACGGCTATACTGGAGGGAAATGTCAGATTGATCTTAGAGTAGATTAAAAAGTTGGGACAACATCATGGGCCAAAGACCCTGTACTGTTCCAGAACCTGAAAGGTTTAACTACTGGAAGGAGATGACGCGTCATTATGGCAGTGAAGATGGAGGAAGGTTGGAGCAGTGAAGGGTCCCAAGATGCCTTGGACTCCATGTGAATGGACCTGACCCCGATCTGCCAAGGACCATGTGGTGGTTGCCCATCCATCAGCCTCCCCATGTTGAACAAAGTCATGCGCAGGCGTTTTCCATTAAGGGAATCCTCCCTAACTTCTCAGATTAAGTTCCTTAGAATATGTGGGTCCCTGATCAGCCTCTACAGCCCACTGAGAACCCATCGGTAGACAACCCATCAGGAGAACATCATCCGCAACTTAAGAGATCACAAGAAGAAGAAGACTCTGATATAATGTTCTATGTTTATGACAAGCATCTGCAGGAGGAAAGTAATACAACTTCATGATCCCTTGTGTTCCTCCAGAAGATTATTTGTAGCATCTGCAGTTACTTGTGTCTCTGTGATAAGGACTGAGGTTCCTATTATCATAACTTACTGCCTATTATGCCTCCACATGTTTCGGGCAGTAATTAAGGTCCTCCATCTCTCTCTGTCCTTGGCCATTTTCTCCATTGTGCCCCAGGTGTGGATCATGTTCCTCATTTCTAAAACCAATTTTGGTCTTGGTCTAGGGGGTGTTCAGGGCTTTCTTCACCATGTCAGTAGCTTCCCCTCAGTTTTCACTACTGTCAGCCATGCAAGTCCCGGGTGGAGACTCAGGAATACTGTCGCACACAGATGGGGAAGATTCTTCATTGCTAGTTCTGCAATCGTTTTGTTCAACCTGTCAGGTTTGTAGGCCCTGAGCTGAACCCCCAAACCTGGAGGACCGGTGGACCACTTTTAGCCTGGCCTCTACCCTTTGACCTGTTTCACATGAATGACCCTACTAAGAGTCAAAGCAGAAAGCGCTGATTCCAGCCAGCATACTTCTCCAGGTTATTGAGGCATGCAAGCCTCCAAACCACAACAAGTCTGTGGTCCTCTGGGAAGATTGTCATAAGAAAACAGGAAGAGATTCCACCTAGCTATTCTTTATTTGGAATGAGACAAATATCACTTGTCAGCTATTTTTTTCAAAAATACTGTTTCCTTAGAAATGTTATCTTTTATGATAGACCACTTGAAGCTGAACACAAATATAATTTTAAAGTACTTGTATCATGTAGGAATTTGGAGAAATAAGAAATTAACTTTTATTGAATATAATGAGTTTAATTGCATAATGGTGCTGATGCTTTGCAATTGTTCAAGTAAGCTAAAAATGTTTTACTGATTTTCATTTGTACTCAGTGTCCAAGGCTTCTCACTAAAGTATTCAACAATAATCAGCCAGCACTGATGGATTCCCTGCCCTGATACCACTTCTCCATGTCTGCAATGTCCCAGTGAAACCTTTCACCATGCTTCTCACCGATTTGCAGGGAAGAAGTCTAAATCGGAATGCAGAAAATAAATCTTTAGTGTCATGTTGCACTTCATGGTTTTGTATGCATGAATTATGTTGTCAACCAGCTGCGTTAGTTTGGTGCTCTGTAGTTGCCAAGAAAATTTTCAACAGCATCATTTAATGCCGTCCATGTGATTTTCTCCAGTACCACTGGAAATTCTTCGAATTGCATGTTATTGATGACCTGTTTGATTTGTGGACCATTTAAAATGCCTTCCTTAATCTTGGCATCAGTTATTCTGACTTGAATTATAAAATGAAATTACAAAAATAGGCAATTTCATAAGAAGGTGTGCAATAGGGAAATTTCATAGTCATCTCCATGATCATCAGCCAAAAATCCATAAGATACACCCAAAAGTATTCCGGAAACAAAATCCTTGTTGTCCGGTGTGTTCTAAGAGCAATTACAATAACAGCATACAACAGTAAAAATTGGGGCATATTAATTATAGAACTTGCAACATTTTGTAGGTTTTGTGGAAGATTTATAGCAGGTTAATGACCAGGAAATGATCATTGTGAAATTCAGTAATTTTTCTGGTCTGTGACCAACCCTTTTGTTTCACAACACTACAGCCCTGTGTTCACAGAGTTAAAATAAACATTGCGTGGTTGGGTATATCAAATGTACCTGGATTTTCCCCAAGAACTAAATACTTTAAAGAAACAGAGGTCCTAACAAAAGTAACCATAATGTAGCATTGATTAGATACCAAGATGAGTTGTTTCCATCAAAATGGCAGGAGAATTACTGAGTAGTTGGTTGGTTGAAGGTTAGGGGGAGAAGGCAGGAGAAAGATTTTGAGAGGGAAAATAAATCATCCATGATTGAATGGCAGAGAAGACAGAATGGCCTAATAATGTTCCTATGACTTATGGTCTTGTGTTTCATTAAGAGTATGAGGAGACTTGGTCTGTCACCGAAGTCTCTAGCAAATTTCTACAGACGTGCTGTGAAGACAGCACTCCAGCTGATTGAATCACTGCACAAAGGTGCCAATGCATAGGATCATAAGAAGTTTCTGCTGGATCCTGATGCATTTGTGATCCAAAGGTTCTTTGGAAGTCAAGATTGAGGCATAACTTTATTACTTATGATCAATTTATTAGATCCAGCAGTCTGCTTTCAACAACACAAGAGATTCTGCAGATGCTGGACATCTTCAGCAACACACACAGAATGCTGGAGGGACTCAGCAGGTCAGGCAACTTCTACTGTATAGAGAGGAATAAAGGCATTTCAGGCTGAGACCCTTCATCAGGGCAAGGAAAGAAGCCAGGTTAAATGAATGTTTGATCAAAGAGAAAGTTTGAAGAGCATAGAACTTTGGAGCAGGAAGGTTTAAGGGAAGAAATAGCAGAGACCCGTTAAGGATCCAACAGGCAGGTAAACCAGGTGAGGGTAATCAGCGGGCATCCCACCTTAGTGAGGTAGGGGCACGGCTGTCCTGAGTCAACTCAGGCAGAATGGGTGATGAAATCTACAATCAGATCCAACGGCCAGGAAGTCAGTTCGGCAATCCCTTGTGGGGAGCGAAGGGCATGACAAGGCACAGAAGAATTCATGGTCACCTACAGCAACTAGGGAAGCCCTCAGATGTGATGACTACTTGCACCAGTGGACTTCTGAGGTCAGGAGAGTGGAACTGACCCGTTGCAGCAGCTTTTCCACTTAAAATACTCTCCCATACAGGTTTCTTCCTGCAGTTAACGTCATCTACAAACCTGAACAAATCTAACTGCCACTGTCAGATACAATGGACAATCAATCACCAGAATCTGGGAAGAGTGGGGCTTCCAATGGGAAAAATACCAGTGATGTTCGGACAAAGCGAGTTGAATCGCGTAACAGAGAATACCGGGAAATCAAGGTGAGCAATGTCATGGAAAGACCTGAAAACTAGGATTTAAAATTTGTTTAACTTTATTATTTCTGTTTATTTATTGGGATACAGTGTGGTACAGGTCTGTCTGACCCTTTGAGCAGTGAGGCCCAACAACCCCCAATATAACCCTAATCACAGGACAATTTACAATGAGCCATTAACCTCCAAATCAGTACATTTTCAGACTGTGGAACCGGAGGAAACCCACGCAGTCATGGACAGAATGTACAAACTCCTTACAGACAGTGTTGGGAAACATTGACTTGGAAACATAAATTGACTGCCATTAAGTTGCTTGTGAAAAAGAATATTTATAGTTAATAAGTGCATCTTAATGTCAATCTTACATAGATGGAACATCAAAGCATAGTACAGGCCCTTCGGCCCTCAATGTTGTACTGACCTTTTAACTTACTCTAAGATCAGTCTAACCTTTCCCTCCCGCATAGCCCTCCATTTTCTGTCATCCCTGTGCCTCAGAGTTTTTTTAAAATGTCCCTAATGTATCTGCCTCTACCACCACCCCTGGCAGGTTCCATGCACCTGCCATACTGTGTAAAAAAAACTTCTACCGATTGGTAAATTGCTAGTGGTTTTGGATATCTGAGCTGTTCGAATTTAATTGTCATTCAACCCATACGCATTTATACAACTAAATGAAGCAGAAATCCTCTGAAGGCAGGGTACAAACAGTCACGCATGGCACAGGTAGCTACAACCCAGCACTTACAGTCACAAAACATAATATTATTAGTGTAAGTCCCTGAGTGAAATGGCCTGGAGATTAATGGTGAATGGGATGTTGTCTGCAGCCACGTTTCTCCAAGATCAAGTACGCAGCCGTTCTTCTTGTCACGCTGGTTCAGTAAATCAGCTTGTCTCACGCTGGGTCTGCCGCAAGCAATCAGCGAACACTGGAGAGCGGCACCGACTGAAGGGATCAGCCCCAATGCAGCACGGACAACAGCTCCAGAGCACTCGCCACACCTCTGTTCTTCCCCACACCGCCTCCAGCGGCTCCTCCACTAGGCGGCCGTAGCAGGCGACACCATGGCTTGAGGCTCTGGTCCAAGCAGGAATAAGTTGGAACAATTTCACGGATTTTGGAAATCTGGTCTGGATAAGGAGCATGGAGGAGAAAGCAGAGATAAGTTTAGTAACTCCAGAAATTAATCAAAAGAAGAACACACGAGAGCCAGAGATGTCTAGTTTCATTTGTAACTTTAAGTGAAGCACACACTTATGATGTGGTGGTGTAACAACATATGCCATTTACATACTTTTACATATAACCCATAATTAATTATTTAAAACACAAGAAGTGCTTAATCAAACTATATATTTACTATATTACTCTAATATTAAATGCACAACACATCTCCCTGCTTAGTTATGAACTCCAACTTTATATTGAACGCATCTCAACTATAGACGCAGTATACCATATAATACAACTACTATATAGACATCTATAGAATGTAATTTCTAATTGTTCCACTCTGGCCTAAAGATGTAGTCACTCTGGGAGATTTTCTTAATTTTGTGGGATACCATAGCATAGTAAATTTTAAATTGTCCCATTCAGGCCTAAAGATTTAATCATGGTGGAGGATTTTGGAGTCTTGTAGGATAACGTCCTTCCTGACAAGTGGGTGGTCACACTGCAGGTAAGACCTGTGGCTGTGAAAAAATCTCAGGTGCTAGGGCGTCCTCTGTGGAGTTGTGGGAGTTGACTCTGGGACTGCAGGAAGTGGTTCCAACAGCTCTGGACCCCTTTCCCCTTCAACAATTCATTCTGCTCTCCTCAAGTGATCAGTGTGTCATCTCCAGATGTCAACAGACACAATCCCCACTGAGAAGGAGAGTGGTCCAATTTTGTCCTTGGTTTTCCCAAGTACCCACTTTTGATCACCTCTGCAGCCCCTCACCAGGACTGCTTGTCTAGGGGTGAAACGTTAAATCTCCTTGTTTGAGGAGCCCTCAATTTGTCTCAGGTGTTTATTTGCATATTCCTTCTGAGATTGGGATTGAGGAGATCCAGGCACGTAGTTGGTGAGTTGTTGTGGAGTGGGCTGCATTATGATATGCAAGGAAGAAATTGGCAAACTTCTGATTCAGTGTTAGTGCTGCACATTCTTTGGACTCTGCACAAAAATTTCTGCCAAGTCCTTTGTAGCTGGCTGCTACAATGCAGATATGGTTGCTCCTTTTTGCATCGTGTGGCACATCGGCACCATTTTTCTTTGCCATTTCCTTAACATTTGTCTGTTTTTACAGGGTCAAGTTACTAACTCAATGCTCAACCCAGCACAGATGGAAAGTGTGCAAGGGGCTGGCCAGATTCGAACCAGGGACCATTTGCCTTGAACCCGGTGCTGATGGCACTATGCTACCAGCTGGTAGTAATAAGTCTTATTCCATTATTTTCAGGAATGGCAGAAACCGTTCCACAACAAACTGTGGTCCATTGTCGCTAACTACATGTTCTGGAATCTAAAAGGTTACTGAAATGCTTGGTATACCTACTTGATTCAGCCCACTAAGTACATGGTGCCTCTCAGCAGAGCAGGAAAATCACTCCTCCCCCTTTACTTCCCAGAACTATTTCCCACCTGCATGCCTGCCAACTCTCACGTTACCTATCTACACCAGGGACAATCGCACAGCGACCGATTAACCTCCCATCACATCTCTGGGATGTGAGAGGAAAAGGAGGAAGCTCACACACTTATAGAAAGAATGTACAAGCTCCACACAGTTAGAACCTGCTTGAGATTTCGCTTGTTCTCCTTGCACTGTCAGGCCAGCACTGCCTGCTGTGCCACATGCTGCCATTACAGAAGCCCTGTAAGATGTCCAAATGGTCCCCTTACCTTTATATCACTCTCCTAGTACCCTTTGTAGCTCCTTGGACTAAAATAAATTAGATATATCATTACAAACGCTCATCAGATTGCGATTAAAAGATTTGCTTTATTTGTCACACAAACATCAAAACATACAGTGGAATGAGTCGTCTTTGCGTCTCATCAAATCAGCGAGGACAGTCTGCAGGTGTCATACCAATGCCCACAACTCAATAACTCTAACCCATACGTCTTTGGAACGTGGGAGGAAACTGGAGCACCCGGGGGAAACCCACACAATCTCGGGGAGAACGTACAAATTCCTCACAGACAGCGGTGGGAATTGAACCCCCGATTGGTGATCGTTGGGCTGTGTAACGATGCGCTAACCATTACACTACCGTGCCGCCCCTTCTGCAAGGAATGAAACACTCGGGCAGAGTCTAGATCGGGTTAGGCCACCTGAAGCACAAATGACTTTCATTATTCATTATTCATTAATTTGAGGCAAAGCATAATCAAATGTATTGAAATGGATAATTCCCATATTTCAAGTTGTTTATGGCATTGATCTGGCCTACCATCCGCTCATTAATATGTGATCCGGCCCGCAGAGGCAAAAAGATTGCTGACCCCTGGTCTAGATGCAGGGTGTTGACCTGACATATTGACAATTCCCTTCCGCCTATGGATGCTGCTCAGTTCCTCCAGCAGATTGCGTGCTGCTCCAGGTTCCAGCACCTGTGGCATCTGGTGTCTCCAGTCAATAGAAGTTAGAATATAGAACCATACAGCAAAGGAGTGGGCCATTTAGCCCATAGTGTTTTGCCAAACCATCTAAAAAGCAGATCAAAAACACCCAAACACTAATCCCTCCTACCTACACCATGTCCACATCCCTCCATCTTCCTCACATCCATGTGCCTATCCAAACGTCTCTTAAAAGCCTCTAATGTATTTACCTCCACCACCATGCCAGGCAGCACATTCCAGGCATCCACCACTCTCTGAGTAAAAAACTTGCCCCTCACATCCCCCCTGAAACTACCCCCTCTCACCTTCAATGTATGCCCCCTGCTATAAGACATTTCAACCCTGGGAAACAGTTTCTCCCTGCCTACTCTATCTATACCTCTCATAATCTTATAGACCCCTATCTGATCTCTCAACTGCTGGCGCTCCACAGAAAACAGTCCAAATCTAACCAGCCTCTCATGATAGCACACGCCTTCTAAACCAGACTGCGTCCCGGTAAACCCCTTCTGCACGGCACTTCAAAGCCTCAACATCCTTCCTATAGTGGATCTCGCTCTAGATGGAAATAGAAATGTTAAAAGCACCGGTGCAGGTTGTTTCGACCTTGTCTCCTGATGGAAAGTATAGGAACAAACTCAGAGCATTCAAGAATCAAAACATTATCTCCTTCTATGTTGGCAGAGCACAGCATTCCTACAAAATAAAGACTATTCAAACATTGCTACTGAAATCAGAGTTGCTGTGGTATAAGACCAGTTGAAACTTCAAACAGAATGGAGTCTCTCCAATTTTGGGGGGACTGGTATGTTAAGCAGTTTGGTGAAGCAGCTAGAGACATAAGAGGCAGCAGACGTTGGAACCCAGTTAAATAAACTCTTCCTGGGCTGCCAGCCGGGTACAGGTATCGATTTTAACAGATGATTCAATGACAAACTCTGCCACCTTTATCAGGGACGATGCCTTGGCATGTCTTCTCTGGTGGTATATAACACCCCCCCCCCCCCCGTCGTCTGTCCCTCCTGATTGGTTGAGGACTAACCAATCAGGTTTCTGCTGTCAAACCTTGTTTAAATTGAATTCCAGTTCTTACTTAGAGCAAGAGCTTGATCTTTGTTAAAATTCTTCTTCGCTAGCTTTATTTCAATGGCTTCCTTCAGCCGGCGATCTCAGAAGTTATTGGCACAGCACAGTTGTTTTGTGCCATCGAAGTCAATCCTATGGCTATTGCAAATGCAATGTTCTACCACCGATTTTCTGGGTTACCCAAACGGATACACCTCCTATGTTCCTTGACATGGTTTCCCATTGTGTGTCTGTTCTGACCAATACACGCTGCTCTGAATTCACAGGGGATCCTGTAAACACCAACCGACCTGAGTCCCAGGTTATCTTTGACCCACATAGACTGGGATTTGAGTTTCTTACAGGTTTGTAAGGGTTTGGACGATGGGGTATGTATACCACTGAACTAGACATGCCAAGGCATCATCCCTGCTGAAGGTGGCAGAATTTGTCATCAAAACATCGGTTAAAATTGATACACGTACCCAGCTGGAAACCCAAGCAGAGTTTATCCGTCGTACACTTCGGGGGAAGCACTAGATCCTTTGTGAACTCTGGAGTTAAAAACAATCTGCTAGATGAACCCAGTGGGTCAAGCAGTATCTTCAAAGAGGGTCAAAGTCCAGAACTCGAAGCACATTGTTTGGCGTCCCGGGTCCATGAATCTCTGAGGGTCTTCTGGGGTAGCTGAAGGCCCAACGTCTATGTGGCTGTGTCCACGGGGGGCAGGAGGTCAAAGAATGTGGACTGCCTTGGGGTTAGAGAACGGTGTGCGCGCGTGGGTGGGAGGGAGGAACGGAGCCTGTTTTACTGTTGTTGTTCTGTTGCTCGTTGTGTTCTGCGTTGCTCTGCCGAGCTTTGTGCACACGCTGCGTTGGCGGCTGAATGTGTAGTGATACCTGTGGGGCTTCCTCCAGCGTACCCTTAGATGTGGCGGTTGTTAACGCAAATGGCGCATTTCACCATGTGTTTCAATGCACAGTTAAGTTGGAAACCTGAGCCCTGAATTTTGAATCTTGAATCCCTTACTTCCTACCCCCACCCCCCCACAACCTTTGCCACTTGACCCACTGAGTTCCTCCTGTGGATGGCCTGTTGCTCCAGATTCCAGCATCTGCCGTCTCTTGTATTTCCCATGTCACACTGAGAACAGGCCTGTACATTATCTGTCAGCCTCCCTGTTACAGCCAAACATCCAAAGTAAGAGCAGGACTAGGCCACTCAGTCCTTCATACCGGGGCTTCCAGAAGTTCATGGCAGATCTGATTGTACCTCTCCACTGCACTCTTGTCTACCCACTGCACCCTTTAACCCCTTTGCTTAGAAGTATCTATCAACTTCTGCCTTAAAAAAAACATTCTGACTACAAGAAGCGCCCAGTGATATGAAATGACTTGGTGTGGTGTTAACTTGATAACAGTCTCTTTGCAACATTTCTTTGATGGCAGAATACTGGCTCCAGTGTACTCTTTTTTCTAAATGCTTTGTTATTAAGATTAACCATGTTAAAAAAAAGATAGTCCAGGAGGGTAAAATCAAGGCAATAAGCATTCTGAAAGCACCTGATTTTTTTTTTAATTTAGAGATACAGAACAACTACAGGCCCTTCTGGCTCAACAAACCCTTGCAGCAAATTACACTCAAGCGGCTAATTAAGCTACTAAGCAATACATCCTTGGAATGTAAGAGCACAAGGAGGAAACTCACACAGTCATGGGGAGAACGTAGAAAATCCTTACAGATAGTGGTGAGAATTGAACCCGGGTTGATGGCTCTGTGCTAACCATTTCTATGTTGACATCCAGAAATCCAAAAGCGTGTGTGCAGTAATTTTCAATTTTCATAGCCAGAAAAGAATTTGGCTGCACTGGAGCTCCACCTCACTGCTTTGCTCTCTTTTTCCACTACTCCTTTTTTAAAAATATTTTTTATTGTAGCTTCCTCCAAGAGGACCACAACCTCGTCATAGGGTTTGGAGGCTTGCGTGCCTCGATGACCCGGAGAGCTACGTCAGCCGGGTCAGGGCTCTATGCTTTGGGCCACCCAGGCCAAACAGGACAAAGGGTAGAGGCCAGATTAAGAGTGGCCCACCAGTCCTCTAGGTTTACGGGTTTAGCTCAGAGGCCAACAACCCTGACTGGTCAAACTGTTATGGGAATAGAAGTGAAGAATCTTTCTACGTCAGAGTGCGATGGTGTCCCTGAGCCTCCTCCTGGGACCTGCAATAGTGAAAACTGACAGGAAGCCACTGACAAGATGAAGGAAGCCCTGAACACACCGAGAGATGGGGGATCTTCATTGTTGTCCTAAATACCAGCGGCATAACGGGCAGTAAGTTATTGTAACTTACAGCTTTTTTTATGTATTGCACTGTCATGCTACCGCAGAGCAACATATTTCACGATGACACACGCCAGTGATTATAAACCCGATTCTGCTTATAGCTCTTGCCAGTAAGCGAAGAAGGCCGGCTTACTCCGCTCACCCTTCCTAAGCCGCAGAAGTCTGCCAAAGATAATGCCACATTTGATGCCAAAAAAAGATTAATTTATTTCCCTGCAACCAGCAGCAACTGTGAAATAAGGGAGCTTTGCTACCAGATTACTTTCAAAGATTAAGAGAATTATTTTCTAAGACATGGTTTTCATTGTAACCATGGCAGGAAGCCCGAATGAACATAGCACTTATCTTTGTTGGAATAATACATTTTACATTGAATTATGTCAACTCCTTGTCTCATGTTCTGCTTTCCAGTACTGCTCTTCAATATAATCTGTTGAATGATGATAAGCCAGTGCAAAGTCGTGTAATGTACCACAAGCTACATTGGCAGGAATCCTCTGGGAAGTTCACTCCATTGCCATTCACCAAGTCTCCACAACACCACCTGTTGAGTTACTGGTGCCTGGTAATAACTCAATGAAGAACATACAGTATGTAAAAGATTTATTTTGTCCAGTCATCAAATCAATTGAACCTCGGTGTCATTTAACCTTCAAGCTTTATCCGCTGAATGGTTTTATTTCTCTTTCAATGAAAACTTTTGATACTTGGGAACAAGTGCTATATAATAATAATAATAACTTGTTTATAGAGCATTTTTCATACAGACACTGTCGTTCAAAGTGCTTTACAATGGGATAAAGTGCAAACACGAAAGTAAAAGACAAAATGATGTTCGTTCAAAGCAAGGTTAAATAAATGGGTTTTGAGCTGGTGTTTAAAAGCATTATCCGATACTGCACCCCTTACAGCTTTAGGTATTGAATTCCACAGTGTAGGAGCGTAGATCAAAAAAAAAGCTGGCCTGCCAGTCACAAACAAGAGAAAATCTGCAGATACTGAAAATCCAAGGAACAGACACAAAATGCTGGAGGAACTCAGCAGGCCAGGCAGCATCTAAGGAAAGAGTAAACATGTCGACATTTCAGGCCGAGACCCTGCACCAGGGCTGTTTCATCATCGGGTCCTGATGGAGGGTCTCGGCCTGAAACATCAACTGTACTTTTTGCCATGGGTGACTTCCTCCAGCATCTTGTGTGTGTTGACCTGCCATTTATCTTTTGAGGAAGATTGTTTAAATTTAAGAGACCAGCAGAAGATAACCTGAGAGCTCGAGCAGGATTACAAAGCAAAAGCCTTTCTGTGATGTAGTCTGGTCCCAGTCCATTGAGAGCTTTAAAAACAAGTAAGAGAACTTTAAAATCAAATCTAAAAGATACTGGAAGCCGATGCAGAGTAGTAAGGATGGGAGTGATATGCTCCCTCGTCCTGATTTTGGTTAAAAGTCTAACAGTGGTGTTCTGAGTGTGTTGAACTCGTATGGAATTTACAAAAAGACATGCTTCATTATAATAATTTAGATGTCGGACTACAGATTTCACCGATCCTTAGAAAAATAAATATTTGTGTAAAGATGTGGCATTTGGAGAGCTCAGAATCCCAACACGTCTTTAAAACAGATTCCAAACCTTGGCTTTCAATTCCCAAGATTCAGCAACATTTCCGTCTCTCTGTTATGTTCTGGTTCCTCAGGGAGATGGAGTTTGTTAAGTAAGTGTCTTTCTCTTCGGAAATCTAGGAAAGAGGGAAAAACAGGTTCAAATTTAAACACATTTCCATCCCCTGCGCAGCACGCATGTGTGTCTGTATATATACATACACACACACATATACAGACACACAAAGGAATAAACTGTGCAAAGCTCTTTGCAGGCTTAGTGACATGAGGTCAGTATACTCAGTGTACATTGGCCTGAGTGAATAGGTGAGTGTTAGAATCCTGGGGGCGCTGAATGGGATGTGGGGAGAATACAACAGGATTTGTGTAAATGGCTGCTGAAAGGACAGTATTGGTTCAGTGGGCTGAAGGGCCTGACTCCATACTTAGAATCAGTTTCACGTTGGTGGGATGAGTGGCAGGGATGGCACAGTTCTGTAGCAGCCGGTTTGGATTTCTGTAAGGAGTTTGCACATTCTCCCCTAGTGCTCCAGTTTTTTCCCACATTCCAAAGACATAGTGGTTAGTAAGTTGTGGGCATGCTTTATTGCTGTCGGAAGCATGGTGACCTTTCGGGCGGACCCCGGCACAATCCCCGCTGATTTGATTTGACGCGTGTGACACGGTTCAGAGTATGCTTTGACGTACATGCTATAAATAAAGCTAGTCTTCTTTAAGCGGGCAATGGATACTTGGCACTGGAGTGCGATCAAATCATTGTAAACTGCTCTCTCTACATCTGCTTGTTGCTTCTATTATAATCGGTCTGCTCTTAAATCTAAATTCTATGTCTCTAAGTACAACACTTTATTCTGCATTCCATCATTTTTCCTTGCACTACCTCAATGCACTGCTGCTATGAAAAGATCTGTATGGATGGCATGCAAAACAGGCTTGTCACTGTACCTTGGTATATGTGGCAATAATAAATCAATTTACCAATTCACCATTCGCATCAAAGCTTTCCTGATCTCAGCATCAGCAGTTGGGGTGTGAAGGGAGTTTTGTTGAGTCATATTTATACAGACCTTTCACGGATATGGGAGAGTCACTGGTGCTTTGTTTAAAGCCACACATGCAGTTTCATCTTTGCTTGCACAGTATGGTGGCTTAATGGGACGGCAGAATGGCAAAGTGCCTAGCACAACGCTTTACAGTACCGGCGACCCGGGTTCGATTCCCACCACTGCCTGTAAGAGTTTGTACACTTCCCTGTGGCCATGTGGGTTTCCTCTCACAGTCCAACGACCTACCGATTGGCAGGCCAATTGGTCATTGTAAGCAGCTCAGTGGTGAGGTTATGATGGGTGATGTGGCCTGAAGGACTAGAAGGCCCATTAAGTGCTGTATCTCAATATAAATAAATAAAACCCCACTGGTAAGCTCCCTCTCCCTTCTCTCTCTCTCTATCTACTCTATCTTCCTGCCCATCTCGCTCTTTCTCTGTTTTTCTCCCTCCCTCTTTCTCGCTCTCCATATTTAACTTTATCTCTTTTTCCACTCATCTCCTTCCATCTTCCATTCTCACTCTTCCTCTCTTCTCCCTCTCTCTCCTCTCTCACAGAAAAAGAGACAAAAGATAGGACCAAGAGTTTTCCCCGCACACCCCGCCTTCTCTGCCAATCAATACAATTCTGACTGATCCCCCGTCTCAATAGCAGTGCCCAATTAACCGACCAATGTTGCTGTCTTCGGGATGTGGAAAGAAACTGGAGCACATGGGGGGGCGGGGGACACGATCACAGGGAGAGCATGCAAACTCCACACAGACAGCACCCAATGTTCGGAATGAACCATGTCTCCGGAGCTGTCTGTAGACTGGAGAGTCAGAATCAGCTTTAGTGTCACTGGCATATGTGATGAAATTAGTTATTTTGTACCCGCAGTATTGTACAAGACATCAAAATTACTAGAAGTTACAGTTGCTCCGTTGGACAGCAGTTAGCGTAATGCCATCACAACGCCACTGATTCAGGCCCATTTCCCACCGCTGTCTGTAAGGAGTTGTTACGTTCTCCCCATGACCACATGGGTTTCCTCTGGGTGCTCCCATTTCCTCCCACAGTCCAAAGACCTGGCATGGGTTTGTTGGGCTGGAAGGGCCTCTTACCTGCTATAACGTTAACCTAATAAATAGATAACCAATGCAAAAGAGGAATAGTGAACTAGTGCTCATTCAGAATCTGCTGGCGGAGGGGAAGAAGCTGTTCCTAAAATATTGAGTGTGGGTCTTCAGGCTCATTGGGGTAGTATTGGGAAGAGGGCATGCCACAGATGGTGAGGGTCCTTAATGGTGGAAGCTTCCTTCTTGAGCCACTGCCTTTGGAAGATGCCGTCGATGGTGGAGAGGGTTGTGTCCACGATGGAGCTGGCTGACTCTATAACCCTCTGCAGCTTTTTGCAGTCCTGCTCTTTGGAGCCTCACAGCAGTCAGGACCCCAGACTGAAAAGTGCTCTTCCGAGCCTTTGAGAAGAAGGCCAGCAATTGAATAAAAGTGGAATGAAGTGAATGATAAAGCAGATAAATCAAGGAAAAGGGAGCCCGTGGATAGTTCTGCCTTGGTTACGGTTCCAAAATAAAACTGCTCCCACGCCTAGTATCTCCCGATAGCTCCTGATTAACTCTACAGTTCTGAGAACATTCCAGTCTCCTAAGCTGTATCTCAGCCAGAGGGGCCAGTTTGCTGGCCAGGAGGAGAGGGTTTTCTGTCTCCTTCCAGCGCAGAGTGTCCTACAACCCCACCCCACCCACACACACAGTTTCATGCCCCCATTCTATCATCTTTTCCACAGCCAAGTTCCTCTCACTCCCTCATTTATGCTTTTTATCTCACATTCTTTCCCTCTCTATCCCTCCCCCCCCCCGCCCCCCTGAAGATTAGCTTTATTCACCACACGTACATCGAACATTGACAATAGACAGTAGGTGCAGCAGTAGGCCATTCGGCCCTTCTAGCCAGCACCGCCATTCACTGTGATCACAGCTGATCATACACAATCAGTACCCCATTCCTGCCCTCTCCCCATATCCCTTGACCCTGCTATCTATAAGAGCTCTATCTAACTCTCTCTTGAATGCATCCAGAGACTTGGCCTCCACTGCCTTCTGGGGCAGAGCATTCCACATATCCACCACTCTCTGGGTGAAAAAGTTTTTCCGCATCTCTGTTCTAAATGGCCTACCCCTTATTCTTAAACTGTGGACTCTAGTTCTGGACTCACCCATCAGCAGGAACATGCTTCCTGCCTCCAGCGTGTCCAATCCCTTAATAATTTTATATGTTTTAATCAGATCCCCTCTCATCCTTCTAAATTCCAGTGTATACAAGCCCAGTCCCAGTCGCTCCAATCTTTCAACATATGACAGTCCCGCCATTCCGGGAATTAACCTTGTGAACCTACGCTGCACTCCCTCAATAGCAAGAATGTCCTTCCTCAAATTTGGAGACCAAAACCACACAATACTCCAGGTGGGGTCTCACCAGGGCCCTGTACAGCTGCAGAAGGACCTCTTAACTCCTATACTCAATTCCTCTTGTTATAAAGGCCAGCATGCCATTAGCTTTCTTCACTGCCTGCTGTACCTGCATGCTTGCTTTCATTGACTGATGTACAAGAACACCTAGATCTCGTTGTACTTCTCCTTTTCCTAACTTGACTCCATTTAGATAGTAATCTGCCTTCCTGTTCTTGCCACCAAAGTGGATAACCTCACATTTATCCACATTAAACTGCATCTGCCATACATTTGCCCACTCACCCAACCTGTCCAAGTCACCCTGCATTCTCATAACATCCTGACATTTCACACTGCCACCCAGCTTTGTGTCATCAGCAAATTTACTAATGTTACTTTTAATCCCTTCATCTAAATCACTAATGTATATTGTAAACAGCTGCGGTCCCAGCACCAAACCTTGCGGTACCCCACTGGTCACAGCCTGCCATTCCGAAAGGGACCCGTTAATCACTACTCTTTGTTTCCTGTCAGCCAGCCAATTTTCAATCCATGTCAGTACCCTGCCCCCAATACCATGTGCCCTAATTTTGCCCACTAATCTCCTATGTGAGACTTTACCAAAAGCTTTCTGGAAGTCCAGGTACACTACATCCACTGGCTCTCCCTTGTCCATTTTCATAGTTACATCCTCAAAAAACTCCAGAAGATCAGTCAAGCATGATTTTCCCTTCACAAATCCATGCTGACTCAGACCGATCCTTCTACAGCTATCCAAACGTGTCGTAATTTCCTCTTTTATAATTGACTCCAGCATCTTTCCCAACACTGACGTCAGGCTAACCGGTCTATAATTCCCTGTTTTCTCTTTGAAACGTACAGTTAAATGTGTTGTTCGTGTCAACAGCTCACACAGTCTGAGGATGTGCTGATGGGAGGGGGCCGGTGTCATCGTGCATCCAGTGCCAATGTAGCATGGCCACAACTCAATAATTCTCTGGAATCCCACATTCCCAAGTTGTACGGGTTAGTAGGCTACCTGGTCATGGAGGTGTAATTGGGCTGAGCGGGATCATTAGGCCAGTAAGGCCTGTTGCTAGGCTATATCGCTAAATAAAATAAAATTCTACAGAAACATGGAATTGAGCTCCCAAAGCAAGCTCCTCTACAATAGGGAGGCTCCCAATGGGGCCTACTCTACAATAGTGAGGCTCCCAATGGGGCCTACTCTACATTGGTGAGGCTCCCAATGGGGCCTACTCTACAATAGTGAGGCTCCCAATGGGGCCTACTCTACAATAGTGAGGCTCCCAAAGCAAGTTCCCCTACAATAGTGAGGCTCCCAATGGGGCCTACTCTACATTGGTGAGGCTCCCAATGGGGCCTACTCTACAATAGTGAGGCTCCCAAAGCAAGCTCCCCTACAATAGTGAGGCTCCCAATGGGGCCTACTCTACAATAGTGAGGCTCCCAAAGCAAGCTCCCCTACAATAGTGAGGCTCCCAATGGGGCCTACTCTACATTGGTGAGGCTCCCAATGGGGCCTACTCTACAATAGTGAGGCTCCCAATGGGGCCTACTCTACAATAGTGAGGCTCCCAAAGCAAGCTCCCCTACAATAGTGAGGCTCCCAATGGGGCCTACTCTACAATAGTGAGGCTCCCAATGGGGCCTACTCTACAATAGTGAGGCTCCCAATGGGGCCTACTCTACATTGGTGAGGCTCCCAATGGGGCCTACTCTACAATAGTGAGGCTCCCAAAGCAAGTTCCTCTACAATAGTGAGGCTCCCAATGGGGCCTACTCTACAATAGTGAGGCTCCCAATGGGGCCTACTCTACAATAGTGAGGCTCCCAATGGGGCCTACTCTACAATAGTGAGGCTCCCAATGGGGCCTCCTCCACATTGGTGAGACCCATTGTAAATCGGGGGACCACTTCGTCGAGCACCTCTGCTCCATCCACCACCAAAAGCGGACCCAGACATTTTAATTCCCATTCCCGTTCCAACATATCGAATTATGGCCTCCACTTGTGCCAAGGTGAGACTACCCTCAGGGTGAAGGAGCAACACATTATATTTTGTTTGGGTAGCCTCCAACCTGATGGTATGAGTATCAATTTCTCCCTCCAGCAAAAAAACAATTTCCCTCCCCCGTCCCTCCTCTTCTATTCCCCACATTGGCTTCTCACCTCCTCTCACCTGCTGATTACCCCCACCCCCCCAGATCCACTCCTTCTTCCCTTTCTCCTATGGTCCACAGTCCTCTCCTATCAAATTCCTTCCTCTCCAGCCCTTTATCTTTCTCACCCACCCAGTTTCACCTATCACCTTCTAGATATCCTCCATCCCCTCCCTCCACCTTTTTTTTATTCCAGCATCTACCCCTTCCTTTTCAGTCCTGAAGAACGAACTTGGCCCAAAACATCAACTGTTTATTCATTTCCATAGATTTTGCCAGACCTGCTGAGTTCCTCCAGTATTTTGTGTGTTTATTATAGGCATCTTGTGAGACCTTGGATTTGTGCCTTGAAAGGTTTCCAGGGTGCAGGCCTGGGCAGGTTTGTATGGGAGACCGGCAATTGCCCAAGCTGCAGGCCTTCCCCTCTCCACGCCACTGATGTTGTCCAAGGGAAGGGCACTAGGACCCAAGCAGCTTGGCACCGGTGTTGTCGCAGAGCAATGTGGTGTAAAGTGCCTTGCTCAAGGACACAACACGCTGGCTCAGCTGAGGCTCGAACCAGTGACCTTCAGACCAGTAGACCGATGCCTTATCCACTAGGCCACGTGCCAACACATTTTGTGTGTGTTGCTCTGGATTTCCAGCATCTGCAGACTTTCTCATGTTTAGAATCGACAATTGTGACAGGAAAGATGATTGAAGGAGGAACCTTAAAAGACACAGATTGGAGGAGTTTGGAGGGATATGGGCCAAAGGCAGATAAGAGGGATGAGCTTAGATGAGAACCTTGCTCAGCATGTACAAGAGGGCTGAAGGGCCGGTGTCCATGCTGTGTGAGTCTTTAACTCTCACAAAACTGCTGGAGGGAACCCACCAAGTCATCACTTGATGCTGCCTGACTTGCTGAGTTCCTCCAATATTCTGTACATATTGCTCAAGATCTCCAGCGTCTGCGGAATCTCAGGAATATGACTCAGTGACCCTATAAAACCAAATGGGAAGCACATTGTGTAACTACTGAACATTGTGTATTACTGAGAGACTGTAGCACTCAGAGATCCAGTGGGGACCAGATACCCTAGCGCACGAGCTAAAAACAGCTCTGTCCGGGAACTGCAAATAATTAGGAAAGTTAACATAATGTTTTAATTTATTATGATGGGAATTGAATACAAAAATAGAATGGTTGTTATTCAGTGATACAGGCCATTGGTGGGTCACAGCTGGCATACTATGAACTAAATAGATCTAATTTTTGGAACTAATTCAGAGAATGTATAGCTTGGGTGGTTGATGGTTGGGCTGAATTGTTCTCTGATCTTGGCAATTCACTTGCAAATGTTTTGTGACCGTATGAGGAGATGCTGTCACTGCGCTGTTGATTGTGGTGTGTCATGCCAATGCTTGCCTTTTATCAACTGGGCATCAGTGAAAGTCATGGTGGGAGCAAATACACGGCATGCAAGATAGCTCCTAGAAGCGTGGTTTTCCGTGAAGAAATCTACAAACCAACACGTGGACCTCGATCCTACTTATAAGCCAATTCGGGAAAAATTCCAGACCACATCGAACGGAGCTCACCGCACAACCAGTCAGCGACGAGATTTCCTTCCCACATCGCAGCTGAGTTTCCGAAATGACATCCAGTCAGTTGATTGATAGGTATATAAAGACCAAGCATTCGCAGGGCGCACCACAATTAATGGCGCACTGACATTGTCTCCTCGTATGGTGACGAAACATTTTCAAGTAAATTGCCAAGATCGGAGAACAACTCAGCCCCACCAGATCTCCTTATTTAAAGAAGGTCTTACTTGTGCCGAAAGAACAGGACTTCAATAAAAGGCGATGCCTCAAGGAGGCAATGTGATCATTAAAGGCCCTCACCATCCATGCCCTCTCCTCACGACTACGTCAGAGAGGAGGTACAGGAACCTGAGATCACAGGAACAACTCTTTCCCCTCCATCATCAGATTCCTGAACAGCCCATGAAGTCCACAAGTCCGGGGTGCAGACTTGGGAATACTGTTGCACTCGGGTGTAGAAGGATTCTTCACTGCTGCTTCTGTAACAGTTTTACCAGTCAGGGTTGTTAGCCCTGAGCTGACCCCCCCCCCCCCCCCCCCCCGCACGTGGCGAACGGGCGGATCACTCAGTCTGTCCTCTTCCCTTTGACCTGTTTGGCATGGGTGACACTACCAAGAGCCAAAGCATAAAGCCCTGACTGCAGTCAGCATAGCTCTCTGCGTCAATGAGGCACACAGGCCTTCAAACCCTATGACAAGGGTGTGGTCCTCTTGGAGGACGGGATATTTACAGCAGGCAATTAACCTACCAATGATTTCAGGCTGTGGGGCAAAACTGTACTCTCCGGAGGTCACAGGGAGAATATGCAAACTCCACACACACGGCACTTAAAGTTGATCCAGGGTTACGAGGTCAGTACTACCTGTTGAGCCCTGTTCCTGCCTCGATTTGGTGTACCTTATGGAATTGCAAAGTAAAAGCTAGCTCGTATCGATGAGGTTTATAAAATGACTGGTATGAACAGAAACCTTAGCTCCAGCACGATCCACTAAGATCACGATACACCCTTCAAATAAAGCAAAGCGATCAGAAGTTTCTAGAAACACAGGCACACTCCTCTTTCACTGGCATCACCAGCAAGTCCTATTTATATCCAGGCTACAAATCATTTCCTTTTATGCTACCACAACCGTTCATTCCGAGAGGGTTTGCCAAGCAGATTGAAGGTGTGCGCCGGCATCTGGTGCCAGCTTGCATCCTACTCTTCACATTAAACGAGGTGTGACGTTAACCCACATATCAATCACCACAGCAATGTCAGAGATTCTTCCTTGTACACTATCAAGGTTCTTTTTTTTTAAAAAGAGATAACTTTGTGTTAGTTAATAAAAGGCATGTGGTTCTGCAGCGACCCTGGGGCATCCTACAGAATGAGGGTGGGGGTGGGGTGTCCTCCCTAACACTGTGATATATAGGAAAAGCAGTGTTAGAGATAAAAATTAGTGTTATTTGTCAGATTTACATTGAAACATTGGAAAATACAGTGAAATACGTTGTTTGCGTCAACAACCAACACGGTTTGAGGATGTGCTGGGGACAGCCCACAAGTGTGGCCATGCTTCCAGCACTAACGTAGCATGCCCACAACTTACTAACCCTAACCATAAGGCCATAGGATATAGGAGCAGAATTAGGCCATTTGGCCCTTCAAGTCTGCTCTGCCATTTCATCGTGGCTGATCCATTTCCCTCTCAGCCCCAGTCTCCTGTCTTTTCCCCGTATCCCTTCACGCCCTGACCAATCAAGAATCTATCGACCTCTGCCTTAAATATTCCCAATGACTGGGCCTCCAAAGCCGCCTGTGTCAACACATTCCACAGATTCTGACTTGTGCGTCATAGGAATGTGGGAGGAGACCGGAGCGCCAGGAGGAAACCCACAACGGGACGACATACAAACTCCTTACAGACAGCGGCGGGAATTGAGCCCTTGCTCAGAGATCGCTGGGCTCCAAAGGGATGCGCTAACTGCTACGCCACCGTGCCGCTCCTCCTGCAAGGAATTGTCAGTGGTCTGTGTTGGAATACTCAGGCAGGGTCTGGACGCAGGGTGTAGACCTGACGCATTGACAATCCCCTCGCCCTACAGATGCTGCCTGACCCTCCAGCAGATCGTGTGTCGCCTCAGGTTCCAACACCTGTGGCATCTGGTATCTCCAGTCAATCCCCCTCGGGCTGGAAACAGAAATGTAAAGCACCAGCGCGGGTGGTTTTGATTTTGTCTCCTGACAAAAGTACAGGAACAAACTCAGACCATTCAAGAATCAGAACCCCTAGCATGCCAAATGCTGGCTCTGCACATCGTGATGTGATCGTGAACAGTTAATGAGACTCACACGAATGGAAGGAATTGCGGAACATTGTGAACACAGCCCAGTCTATCATGCGAACCAGCCTCTCCTCTGTCGGCTCCATCTACACTTCCCATTGCCTCGGGAAAACAACCAACTTGGGACTTGGGAGTCCTCGTGCAGGATTCTCGAAAGGTTCATTTGCAAGTTGAATCGGTGGTGAGAAAGGCAAATGCAATTGTAGCATTAATTCTGAAAGAACTAGGATGTAACCTTGAGGCTTTATAAAGCGCTGGTGAGGCCTCACTTGGAGCGTTGTGAGTAGTTTTGGGCCCCTCATCTAAGAACGGATGTACTAACATGAAGAGGGTTCAAAGGAGGCTCAGAAAAATAATTCTGGGATTGAATGGCTTGTCATATGAGGAGTGTTTAATGGCTGTGGCGTTTAGGAACATGGGAAGGGGGGGGAATCTCATTGAAGCCTATCGAATGTTGAAAGGCCTAGATAGAGTGGATGGGGGAAGGATGCGTCCTTTGGTGAGGGAGTCTAAAACCAGAGGGCAGAGCCTCAGAATAGAGGAACATCCACTTAGAAAGGAAATGGAGAGGAATTTCTTTGGCCAGAGAATGGTGAATCTGTGGAATTCATTGCCACCGGTAGCTGCGGAGGCCAGGTCATTGGGTATACGTAAGGCAGAGGTTGATAGGATCTTGATTAGTCAGGGAGCAGGCAGGAGATTGAGGCTGAGAGGGTTATGGATCAGCCGTAATGAAATGGTAGAACAGATTCAATAGGCCAAATGGCCTAATTCTGCCCCGATAACATATGATCTATTATGGTATTGAAATCAATGGCTCCTCCCATGCTGGTCATTCTCTCTCCTCCCCCACGCCCATGAATTAGGCAAAAGATACAAAAGCTTGCTCCACCAGATAGCATCTATCTCACTGTTATCAAACCCCTGAAAAGACCGCTTACACATTAAAGATAAACTTGATCTCCCAGTCCACCACATCATGTCCCTTGCAATTCCTTTGTCTTCCTGCAATGCATTTTCTCTATAATCACCACAATAGAATATACTTCCTGTTTTCAATTACTTTCTCTTAGAATTACTTACAAAATGTACAAAATGATCTTTCTAGATGGCAAGCAAGCAAAAGCTCTTCCCCGTATCTCAGAACGTGTTCCAATAATAAACCAGGTACCAGTGCAAATGTATACGTGCGTGTGCGTGCACACATGCCCCCCCCCCAACACACACACACACACACACACACACACACACACACACACACACACACACACTATCAGAATCAGCATTAATATCACTGGCATACATCGTAAAATTTGTTAACTTTATGGCAGCAGTACAATGCAATACATGATACAGAAAAATCTGCATTACAGCAGTGTTTGGGTTATGGTTGGAGATAACGGGTGTGTTGGAACGTGAGCCGTCCAGTCAGGGGAGCGGGTTTTTGTGTAGTGTGCCCGACACTGGTGTGAGCTGCGGTCCTTTGTTCGGTGGGAGATGGAGAGAACCGGTCCTAGGATTCGACCCGGTGGGGGACCGTGATTCCATGGGGCAAGTTGCCGCAGTAGACTGAGGATCGGTGAATATTACTTTTGGAAGAGATGAGCTCCTTTTGTGCACATTTGACTGTTTAATTATAATGGGCCCTTTTCATTTTTTTTCCTTTCATTTCTTCACTAACCCTTCAGTTAAGATTCATAAATATAATCCCTTTAATCATACGCAGTGTGCCGTCTGTTATTTCTTGGCACTGAGTTGTAACAGGATAGTAAATGACACAACGTCTATACAAACAGGGGTTTGGAGTCGGAGACCCATCTCAATCTCACGGGTTTAGTGGGACCTGAGTGCGTATTGCCTAGATTTACACACACACAGAGTTTATATATGTTAGTTAAATTAACAATGCTGCAAAAACAGAAATAATAAGTGAGGTAGTGTTCATGGGTTCAATGCATAGATACACAGACACACACACAGAAACACGCAGACAAACACACAATTGTATGCGTAAAACTGACTAATTTAAGTTGCGATATAGTGTTAGTCACATTGCTGTGTTAATCTGATGTTTGACATGAAGAACAAAGGACTGAGATGACATGTTCCTAATTGGGTCTCTGATCTGTAAAACATCCGGCACTGTGAGACCGTAATAACACTGACAGGAGACTGAGCCAGGGAGTCAGCAGACAAGACCAAGCAGACCAATAAAGGACAGGTGAGTTCACACAGACAATGTCTGTCTTTGCTGCATTAATTAGCACAGATTTCTCCAGAGCCATAGTCCACAGACAGTGATTCCCTTCTCCTGCTGTCTTGAACCTTCTCCAAAATAACCTCCAGAAGTTAGTGACCCTGACAATGATTACAGAGGAAGATACCCTTCTGCTGCTGGACACGCTGAACAGAAATTGGAAAATTAAAAAGGTTTATTACTGTCACAGATCCCGAGGTACAGTGAAAAACTTTGATTTGCACACCTTCCCGACAAAATATTTCATCACATCAGCACATTGAGGTATTACAGGGGTAAAGCGATAACAGAATAAAGTGTTCCAGTTTCAAAGAAAGTGCAGAGCAGCCCAGGACCTTCATAAGGTAGATAGTGAAGTCAAGAATTCATCTTATCATACAATGAGGAAAGAAACGAGCCCTTCAGCCCAAATGTCCGTACTGACTACTCTCAGTTTAAACCGATGCCCTCTAGCTGTTGATTCCTGAAAAAACTCTGCACATTCACCCTATCTACACCCCTCTTCCTGCCTCGGAACCCCTTCACTTCACTGCCCCTGTCGCTGGGCTATTTCTATTAAAGTATTGCTTGAAATCTTGTGTCCTATCCCACTGCGTGTTTTCTAAGGACCAAGACAATGCACAGTCCTTAAAAGGGTAAAAGTGGTATCTCAGAGCATTCAACACAAGAGATTCTGCCCGTGCTGGAAACCCAGAGCAAGACATACAAAATGCTGGAGGAGCTCAGCAGGTCAGGCTGCATCAATGAAGAGGATTAAATAATCAACATTTCAGGCTGAGACCCTTCACCAGGGCCGGAAAGGAAGCTTGGGTGTTACTCTTGACTTTGATGTGAATTTTAAATCCCATAGAAAGAAAATGGACAGAGCAGCACTTCGACAGTGCAGAACTATTGCACAGATACGTCGACTTCAGTCACATAATGATGCTGAAAAACAAATTCACATCTTTACATCGAACAGACTGGATTGCTGCAGTGCACATTTTACTGGCCTTCCAAAGCAATCGATTGACAAGCTAGAACCATCAGAAGCCAAATGGGTCCAGTACCTGTGATAGAGCAACCTGGGTGATCCTCTCGAAGGCCTTGTCCACGTTTGTGCCCTCTTTGGCACTCACTTCATAGTAAGGGATGTTTCGAGCATTGCACCAGGCTTCTGCATCTTCACTTGTAACCTGCGGGAAGCAAGAGGGAGACCAGAAGTGATCGCAAGAGTTTGCACTGGTGTCAAGTCAACATCATCCACTGTCCAAAAACTTAATGGAAACACAACATTGCTTCTCTCTTGTGACCTCATCGGAGCTTTCCCACAGCCCGTTCCGAAGGTGGTAGTGCCTCATAACATCACCCTTTAATAGATATCCTGTGATATGTTTGCACCGGAGGGAGTGCTGAGGATTTTCACAAGGATCGTCTTCAGAAGGAGAGGTCGGCTATTTTAGAGGGTGCTACTGAAGCGTAGCAGTTAGCGGGCCAGCGATCCTGTTGCTGTTGGTAAAGAGTTTATACAAATGGGTTTCCTCCGGTTGCTCCAGTTTCCTCCCACATTCCAAAGATGGGGATTGGCAAACTGAGAGCATTCTTTGTTGACACCAGAGACGCGGGCTGTCCCAGCACATCTTCGGGATGTGTTGGCTGTTGACACAAACTGTGCGTTTCAATGTATGTTTTGATGTACGTGACAAATAAAGCTCGTCTTTAACCTTTAAAGATTCCCCGTCCCGTTCCAATGTGTCCATCCTCTTGTGTCACAATGAGGTCACTCTCAGGGTGGTGGAGCAACATCTTATATTCCAGCTGGCTACCTTCCGATCTGATGGTATGAATAGCAATTTCTCCTTTCAGTGAACAAATCTCCCCCCTACTATTCCTACTCGGACCTTTTACATCCCCTGGGTCCCCTCCTCCTTCCCTTTCTTCTACTGTCCACTCTCCTCTCCTATCAGATTCTTTCTTCTCCAGCCCTTGACCTTTGCTACCTACCTGGCTTCACTTATTACCTTCCAGTTAACCTCTCTCTCCTCCCCCCACCTTTTAATTCAGGCATCTTCCCCCTTCCTTCTCAGTCCTGAAAAAGGGTCTCAGCTCTTATATAGAAGCAACAAGCCTGGGTGTTACCCTTGACTCAGATCTAAATCCCACATAAAGAAAGTGACCAGAGCAGAAATATTGCAAAGGTATGTCCGTTTCTGTCATAAAGATGCTGAAAAACTAATTCATGCCTCAATATATCGAATAGATTAGATTACAGCACTTTACATTGTCCTTCCAAAACCATCTATTGACAAGCTTTGTCTCATCAGAGCATTGCAGCTAGACTTTTAACAAAAACTGGGATAAGGGAGCATATCGCACCCATTGTAACTACTCTGCATTGGCTTCCTGTACCTTTTAGACTTGATTTTAAATGTCCCTTACTTGTTTTTGAAGCTCTTAATGGAATGGGACCGGAGCACATCACAGAAACGCTATTGTTTTATAACCTTGCTCGGGCTCTCAGGTCGTCTTCTGCTGGCCTCTTAAATTTAAACAATCTCCTTCAGAAGATAATTGGGGGGGGGGTCGGCTTTTCTGAGCTTGCTCCTAAACTGTGGAATTCAATACCTAAAACTATAAGGGAGGCAGACTCCGTTGACATTTTAAACACCAGCTCAAAACCTATTCATTTAGCCTTGCTTTTAACTAACATCTTTTTGTCATTCATTTTCACATTTGAACGTTATCCCATTGGAAAGCACTTTGAAATACATCACCTGGGTGAAAAGTGCTCCATAAATTAAGTTTATCATTATTATTATTAAATATACTGTACTAAGATCAAGGTAGATTGATTTCTGGATGGTATAACAGATGGGGCCCATGGAGAGAGGTGAAGGAAGTGAACTTGGATCAATCAGCCAGAATGGGTGGATGTCTGTGACATCCTTTGCAACACCCCCTGACCCCCCACTCCAGATCCACTCCAGGACCGTGCTTTTACTCAATAGCACTTGTCTCTCTCTGAAAGGTCAAGTCAACCTTTTCTTTCATTACAGTACTCTGCAAATATCTTAGGCACATTACATAATTAGGGTGACCAAGACTTTTGCACGGTACTGTAAATGGTAATAAGGTTTGCTCCCTGATTACTTCAATGCCCTTTTTTTGCTTTTTGTTAGGGAGTATTCTGGAGTTATGTGAATATAGTAGATATTAATTCAAACAAGAACTTGTCTTCAGTTCTTAATGTACATTGTAAATTGCAAGCAGAAAACTGACCTGACAGTATTCTGCAAAATTCTTATGCACCCTAGCTATATATAGGTGCCTAAGATTTTGGCAGTACTGAATTCAAAGTCAAGGTGGATTGATTTTTAGGTAGTATAAGAGATGAAGCCCATGAAGGGAGGTAAAGAAAGTGAACCTGGAACTAATATCAATCCAAAGACCAAAAGAATAAACAAGTGTTTGTGGATTTCAGAGAGGATAAGACGAGGGAACACACATCAGCTGGAAGGGATCAGAAGTGGACAGAGTGAGCAATTTCAGGTGCCTTGGTGTCAATATCTCTGAGGATCTAACCTGGACCCAACATATCGATGCAGCTACAAAGAAGACACTGAAGTGGCTACATTTCATTAGTAGTTTGAGGAGGTTTGGCACGTCACCAAAGACACTCGCAGATTTCTGCAGATATACCATGGAGAGCATTCTAACCGGCTGCATCACTGTCCGGTATAGAGTGGGGGGGGGGGGGGGGTGTCTACAGCATAGAATCAAAATAAGCTGCGGGGAGTTGTAAACCTAGTCAGCTCCGTCATAAACAAGAGAAAACCTGCAGATGCTGGAAGTCCAACCAAAACACACAAAATGCTGGAGGAACTCAGCAGGCCAGGCAGCGTCGTTTCGGGCTGAGACCCTTCGGCAGGACTGTCATCATCAGCTCCGTCATGGGCACTAGCCTCCCTAGTATCCAGGACATCTTCAAGGAGTGATGCTTCAGAAGGGCAGCAACCATCGTTTAGGACCCTCCTCACTCAGGACATGCCTTGTTCTCATCGTGACCATCAAGGAGGAGTTACAGGAGTCTGAAGGTGTACACTCAACGATTCAGGAACAGCTTCTTCCCCACTGCCCCATCAGATTTCTGAATTGACATTGAACATACGAACACTACCCCTCTACTTTTTTCATTTCTAGTTTTGCATTACTAATTTAACTATATAATATATAATGACTGTAATTTATGCTTTTTTCTATTATTATGTATTGCATTGTCCTGCTGCTGCGATCAATGAATTTCACGGTATATGCCGATGATATTAAACCTGATTCTGGTTCTGGTTCAGGCAGAAAGGGGTGGACGTGTGTAAGGTCCAGTGTACCCCCTCCCCCTCGACTTCCAATCCAACACCGTGCTTTTGCTCACCTGCACTCCTCTCTCTCCACAAGGCCAAGTCAACCTTCTTCTCAATAAAGCAACAACACACACAAAACGCTACGGGAACTCAGCAGGTCGGGCAGCATCTATAGAGGGAAATAAACTGGAGACCCTTTATCAGGGCTCAATAATCCTCCCTCAAAGCACTCTCGTATGCGTGACGCAGACGTGCCTTTACCTTTCTCTGGCCAATATTAATGCAAGTATTTGCATGAGTTTGTAAGAATGAATCAGAACAAATGTGTCCAAGGGAAAGGATGAGTAAAAGCTGTGATAGTGCTACTCTGACCATGCCACCGTACAGCACTGAAACAAATCCTTCGGCCCACCATGTCTGTGTCAGACCTATCTAGCGGAGCACTTAAATCTCCAAGTAGAAAGCATGGAGCCAAGTGCTGCTGAATGGAGCTAGAACAGCCACAGGGACTAAGTATTGGTTAATGGGATTACTGCACAGGATAGATGAGTACTTTACAGTTGGAAGTTCAAAATTATCGAAGTACATATATGTCACCATATACAGCACTGCGATTCATTTTCTTGCAGGCATTCACAGTAACCACATGCAGCACAAGAGAATCAGTGAAAGACCACACTCAATAGGATGGACCAATATGCAAACGACAACAAACTGTGCAGCTCCAAATGAGAAAATAATAATAATAATCAATGACTATCGAGAACATGAGATGAAGAGTCCTTGAAAGTGAGTCCATAACTTGTGGAGACAGTTCGGTGATGGGGGTGAGTGATGTTATCCCCTCTGGTTCAAGAGCCTGATGGTTGAGGGGTAATAACCGTTCCTGAACCTGGCGGTGTGGGGCTTGAGGGTCCTGTACCTTCTTCCCGATGGCAGCAGCGAGAAGAAAGCTTGTCCTGTGTGGTGGGGGGTCCCTGATGATGGATGCTGCTTTCCTGTGACAGCGCTCTGTGTAGCTGTGCTCAACGGTGGGAAGGGATTTATCCGTGACGGACTGGGCCATATCCACTATTTTTCGTAGGATTTTCTGTTCAAGGACATTGCTGTTTCCATACCAGGCTGTGATGCAACCAGTCAGACTCTCTACCTCACATCTATAGAAGTTTGTCAAAAAGTTTTACATGTCATGCTGAGTCATCACTAACTTCTAAAACTTGATGGTTTGCAAGAATAATGTGGGCTAAGTGTCCTGCCTTGTGCTGTATGATTGTATGAACCTATCAGATGGTAAACCTTCCCCTCTCCTCCACCAGATCCTGCCGATCGTCTCCGGGCGGGCTGGCAAGAGAGGGATTTCTCTCTGTGATGTCAGACTGGGAACCTCTGAGGTGGCCCTTGTCCACCATCTGCTGGTCGAGTTAAGAAGTGCGGAGGAGGAACAGCATGATTTTGATCCCCATTCACTGCTTGTTCAGATTGTCACTGTCCCAGACTGTTGAATGAATAACTCATCCAGCTTATAGTCTCAATGGCTCGGCTGGTCACATGAATGGGGGAATTACAGTTTTGTGGAGAAATTAGACTATAGAGCTAAGAAGTGTAAGGAGAGTAAATAGAGTGTGGAATATGGAACAGTACGGCACAGTGCAGGCCCTTTGGCCCATCATGTTATGCCAACTGTTTAATCTGCTCTAAGATCAAGCTAACCCTCCCCTCCTCCCTATCACTCCATTTTTCTATCATCCATGTAACTACCTAAGAGTCTTTTGAACATCTAATATTTCTGCCTTGAGCACCACCCCTCGCGCTCGACAGAGAAACTACTTATACATTTAAGTCAAGTCACTTTTTATTGTCATTTCGACCATAACTGCTGGTACAGTACACAGTAAAAATGAGACGTTTTTCAGCACCATGGTGCTACATGACACAGTACAAAAACTAGACTGAGCTACGTAAAAGCAACACTGAAAAAAAAACTACTCTAGACTACAGACCTACCCAGGACTGCATAAAGTGCACAAAACAGTGCGGGCATTATAAAAAATTATAAACAGGACAGTAGAGGGCAGTAAGTTAGTGTCAGTCCAGGCTCTGGGTATTGAGGAGTCTGATAGCTTGGGGGAAGAAACTGTTACGTAGTCTGGTCATGAGAGCCCGAATGCTTCGGTGCCTTTTCCCAGATGGCAGGAGGGAGAAGAGTTTGTATGAGGGGTGTGTGGGGTCCTGTTTGCTTTGCAGATGCAGTGTGTAGTGTTAATGTCTGTAATGGTGGGAAGAGAGACCCCGATGATCTTCTCAGCTGACCTCACTACCCGCTGCAGGGCCTTGCGATCTGAGGGCGCAATTTCCGAACCATGCAGTGATGCAGCTGCTGAGGATGCTCTCAATACAACCCCTGTAGAATGTGAAGAGGATGGGGGGTGGGAGATGACCTTTCCTCAGCCTTTGCAGAAAGTAGAGTCGCTACTGGGCTTTCTTTGCTAAGGAGCTGGTGTTGAGGGACCAGGTGAGATTCTCCGCCAGGTGAACACCAAAAAATCCAAAAGTTATGAATCACTTCTACATAAAGAGGGTGACAGGAACTTGGAGCTCCACGATCTATGATCATCTTGAACAGATCTCTCATACACTAAAAGATGAACACTTGAACAAAATTCAGAGTAAATTTATTATCAAAGTACAGGCATACAGTATGTCACCAAATACAACCCTAAGACTCATTTCCTTGTGGGCACACTCAGCAACTCTATAGAATAGTAACTATAACAGAATCAGTAACCAGGGCATTTAACAAGAGCGTGGGAGACAACAAACTGTGCAAATGCAAAAAGAAGAAACAATGATCGTAAATAAATAAGCGATAAATATCGAGAATATGAAATGAAGAGTCCTTGAATGTGAGTCCATTGGTTTGGGGAATAATTGAGTGATAGGGTAAGTGATGTTGAGTGAAGTTATTCCCTTTGTTCAAGAGCCTGATGGTTGAGGGATAATAACTATTCCTGAACCTGGTCGTGCGAGTCCGAAGGCTCTTATACCTTCTTCCTAATGGCAGCAGTGAGAAGAGAGCATGTTCTGGGCCTATCAAACTAACAATCATACGATGCCTCAATCTACCTCATCATCTACTTTTAGTTCCCTTGTATACTTGCACTTCACTTTCTCTGATAGAGCAGCACCGCATTCCACACTCTGTTTTCTTTTTGCTTCCTTGATCTGAGGCATGGTGTGTCTGGATGGCAGACAGAACAAGGGCTTTTCACTCCCTCCCAGCTCTTGTGGCAATACCAAATACCAAGTCAATCTTTGACATCTCGTACTCAGATTGCTAGATTTTCATTAACCAAGTGCGTAAAGGGATGCGGGGAAAGGACAGACCCCTGGAGTCAGCCGTGAGCGTGAAGGATCCTCTGCGTTACAGTGTAACGAAGGGAATTCAATGAGGTCGCGGTGCTTGGAACTGCTGAAGTGTGAAACGAAGTACTCACTGCCCTCTTCAGTTCACGAGCGTCCACAATGATTGACAGAGGGGATTGGTACAGGAGAGAGGGAAAACCGTCTCTCAACTGGTCGGCAGCAAAGTGAACAGGGGCCGGGAAAGGGGCTTGTGCCGCTGTTGGTGTTGCTTGTGTTGTTCCGCTGAATGTGGTCGGCACGCTGTGTGGTTGCCAGAATGTAAGGTGGCACTCCGGGCTGCCCCCAGCACACCCTTGGGTGTGTTGGTTATTCATGCAGATAATGTCTTTACACTTTGTAACTTCAAAACCTTGCACTAATCCAAAGGAAGACATGGAAGTCCGGGAACACGGGTCTAACCTTATGCTTACTTAAAGTGAGGCGGGCACATATCACGCAGTAGTGTGACGACGTATGCAATTCATATGTTTATACTGTACATGTAACCCATAATTAATTATTCAAAAGAACTACAATGCTTTATCAACCAATATATAAGACCATGATATAGGAGCTGAAGTAGGCCATTCAGCCGATCGGGTCTTCTCCACCATTCAATCATGGACGGATCCAATTCCTCCAGTCATCCCCACCCCCTGCCTTCTCCCCAAACCCTTTCATGCCCTGGCTAATCAAGAACCTATCTATCTCTGCCTCAAATGCACCCAATGACTTGGCCTCCACAGCCACTCGTGGCAACAAATTCCACAGATTTACCACCCTCTGACTAAAGTAATTTCTCCACATCTCAGTTCTAATAGGACGTCCTTCAATCCTGAAGTCGTGGCCTCTTGTCCTAGACTCCCCTACCGTGGGAAATAACCTTCCCATATCTAATCTGTTCAGGCCTTTTAACATTTGGAATGTTTCTATGAGTTCCCCCCCCCATGTACATATATCCTCATAGATATATATTGAGTGGTTAACGAACCCCATCTGCCCAGAGCAGCTGGTTTTAAGGCGCCAGTGGCCCGCCTTTGCCCCTTCTCCTGTCAGTGACAACAGCTCTGCCGGGCATAAGGACTATGCCACACGTGAAGGCCAGGAGTTGGACTTGGTTGTCAGAGGCTGTTTGAGAGGCACACTGTGAAGAGCATTAGTTTAGCAGTGGGAGCTCATCCCCACTTCCGCACTTCGGCTACGACCACCTTTGGAGAGGGAAAATTCCAATTTCAAACCTCTGCTGCCTTGCGGCTATACCCGCTCATGGGAAAGGGTTTGGGAGTAAACCCCGAGGAAAAATCCGGAGTCGGAGTCCCGAAGGCGGATGACTGCTGTACCCAGCACCGGCTCGGCAACTCCTACTGGCACCAAACGGTACCGACTTTCGTCGTTCCTTTGGACCCGTCATCAGCATGGAGAGGGGGGGTCCCACTGCATGGGCAAAAGACAGATCTCCATATCAACTCTGCCCTGGCTTGCGCCCGGGAGAAGCCACTCCCGGTGACTACCAGAGGTGCAGTACCCATGGTCGACCACGACCGATGGAGGCCACGATATATTGAGTAATACATACAAGATTACTGAAATATTAAATACACAACAAATGTATTTCACTGTACATTGTTAGTTTATTCATTTATTTGGAGATACCGCTCAGTAATAGGCCCTTCAGCCCAACAAGCCCATGCTGCCCATTTATACCCATGTGGCCAATTATAACGATCCAATTGTTGAGACATTGAAGCTAAATTTTGTTCCAAAGTTGCAATTTTTCAGTCTCTTTGCCGAGCACCTTCGTCAAGTTCTTGCTGCAGTTCAACTTCACGTTTAAGCGATCTAAAGTTATCCTCGACCATCTTTAAAACTCCTTCAAACACGGCAAATTCTTAAGTAAGTTTATCATCTATAAGTTTCCACATTGCTTCCAAAGTTAACGGAGGCTGCTTAGATTGTTTAGAATCACCATCTTTTTTTCCCATTAGGATCCAAATCTTTCCCTGCTTTTTTTTTGCTTCTCGTGATCTGGAATTCATTTCCAGCGAATTAACGTCAAAGTCCAAAACTATGTCTATAACATAAACCTTCTGGTGTAGGTATAAAAGAGAGTAAATAAGGGTGGCTATAGGTAGTAAAAGTAAAGGGAATGGAGCAAAGCCAGATTAGACCTCACTCCATGAGCATCACCTGGAGACCTCCCCCATGTGGCCAATTAACCCACTAACCTTTATGGTATGTGGGGGGAAACCAGAGCACCCGGAGGAAACACACATAGTCACAGATTAGTATGAAGACTAATAGCTAAGATTAAAAGCTAAGATGAATATTAGTTTTAGTTATGTATATCAAAGCACCGAAATAAGCCGACTGTGACAATGACGAGCGCAGTGCAAGGACCATGCTGCGCAGTCCGTAAGCATTGCCTCACTTCTGGTACCAACGGAGCACGTCCACAACTCACTAACCCAAACCCGTAAGTCGCTGGACTGTGGGAGGACACCAGAGCACCCAGAGGAAACCCACTCAGTCATGGGGAGAATGTAAAAACTACTTACAGACAGTGGCGGGAATTGAACCCCAATCGCCAACCAGTGGCACTATAGAGCGATACGCTAACTGCTATGCTACTGTGCCACTCGTGGTAGGCTCACCTCCATCTTTTATCATATCAGCGGTCCATTTAGGAGTCTAAGATTCCATCTGGGTAGCCTCCAACCTGATGATATGAGTATTGATTTCTTCTTCCGGTAAAAAAAAATACCCTGCCTCTCCCCTCTTCTTTTGTTCCCTACAATGGCCTCTTACCTCTTTTCATTGGCCCTCAGCTCCCCCTGAATCTCCTCCTCATTCCCTTTCTCCCATTGTCCACTCTCCTCTCCTATCAGATTCCTTCTTCTCCAGTCCTTGACCTTTCCCACCCACGTAGCTTCACCTCTCACCTTCCAGGTTACCCTCCTTTCCCTTCCCTCACCTTTTTACTCTGGCATCTTTCCCCCTTCCCATTCAATCCTGAAGTGTGAAGTGTGGCCAAGTGGTTAAGGTGTTGGACTAGCGGTCTGAATGTCTTGAGTTCGAGCCCCAGCCGAGGCAGCATGTTGTGTCCCTCAACAAGGCACTTAACCACACACTGCTCCAGTCCACCCAGCTGAAAATAGGTACTGGCAAAATGCTGGAGGTTAACCTCACGATAGACTGGCGCCCTATCCGGGGAAGGAGTCTCATACTCTCAGTCGCTTCATGCCACGGAAGCCAGCATAAGCACTGGCCTTTAATTAGCTTTAACTTTCAGTCCTGAAGAAGGGTCTCTGCCTGAAATGTCGACTGTTTACTCATTTCTGCAGGCGCTGCTTGACCTGTTGAGTTCCTCTAGCACCGTGTGTGTGTTTTGCTTTGGATTTCCAGCATCTGCAGAATTTTCTGTGTTCTGGGTAGAAGCTGTCCTTGAACCTGTGCCGTACATTCTCAGGATTTTACACAGCAAACTTGAGATCACTTGTCTGATCAGACCAGACCAATGTTCAAATTGGTTGCAAATTGATAAGGGAAGGAAAAGATAGGTATTTGGGGAAAGAACAGGGAGATAGGCCTGACCTTCGCGAAAAGCAAGTACAAACACAATGGGCTGAATAGCCTGCTGGTCTCATGTCTGGCTACTGGAGTCATAGAAAAGTACACCAGACAAACAGTTCCCTCTGGCCCATCTCTTCCACCTGCTGTACTATTTAAACTTCCTACTCCTATCAACCTTCCAATTCCCTACTATCCATGTACCTATCCAAACTTCTCTTAAACGTTGAAGTTGAGTTTGCACACACCACTTGTGTGGGCAGCTCATTCCACACTCTCTCCATCCTCTCAGTGAAGAATTTTCCCCTTAAACTTCACACTCTTAACCCATAGACCTCCAGCTGTAGACACACCCAACCGCAGTGGAAAAAGCCTGCTCACATTCACTCTATCTATATCCCTCATAATTTTGTATACCTCCATCAACTCTGCCCTGTGTTCCATGGAATAAAGTCCTAACCTTACAGAGGACTTTATTCCTACAGTCAGACTTCTGAGCCAGTCACCTCTCTTACAACCCCTTCCCTTTGGTGCTGCCCTGTACCTGGACTGTTAATTCTACTTCTTCCGTTATCGGCTTTTGGCCTTTCTCTTCACACCACCTCAGTCTGCAGTAAATCACTTCACACCACCTCAGTCTGAAATACAACACTTCACACCACCTCAGTCTGTAATACAACACTTCACACCACCTCAGTCTGTAATACAACACTTCACACCACCTCAGTCTGTAATACAACACTTCACACCACCTCAGTCTGTAATACAACACTTCACACCACCTCAGTCTGCAGTAAATCACTTCACACCACCTCAGTCTGTAATACACTTCACACCACCTCAGTCTGCAGTAAATCACTTCACACCACCTCAGTCTGTAATACAACACTTCACACCACCTCAGTCTGAAATACAACACTTCACACCACCTCAGTCTGTAATACAACACTTCACACCACCTCAGTCTGTAATACAACACTTCACACCACCTCAGTCTGCAGTAAAACACTTCACACCACCTCAGTCTGAAATACAACACTTCACACCACCTCAGTCTGAAATACAACACTTCACACCACCTCAGTCTGTAATACAACACTTCACACCACCTCAGTCTGCAGTAAAACACTTCACACCACCTCAGTCTGTAATACAACACTTCACACCACCTCAGTCTGTAATACAACACTTCACACCACCTCAGTCTGTAATACAACACTTCACACCACCTCAGTCTGCAGTAAATCACTTCACACCACCTCAGTCTGTAATACAACACTTCACACCACCTCAGTCTGTAATACAACACTTCACACCACCTCAGTCTGTAATACAACACTTCACACCACCTCAGTCTGTAATACAACACTTCACACCACCTCAGTCTGTAATACAACACTTCACACCACCTCAGTCTGTAATACAACACTTCACACCACCTCAGTCTGCAGTAAAACACTTCACACCACCTCAGTCTGCAGTAAATCACTTCACACCACCTCAGTCTGTAATACAACACTTCACACCACCTCAGTCTGTAATACAACACTTCACACCACCTCAGTCTGAAATACAACACTTCACACCACCTCAGTCTGCAGTAAATCACTTCACACCACCTCAGTCTGAAATACAACACTTCACACCACCTCAGTCTGAAATACAACACTTCACACCACCTCAGTCTGTAATACAACACTTCACACCACCTCAGTCTGTAATACAACACTTCACACCACCTCAGTCTGTAATACAACACTTCACACCACCTCAGTCTGAAATACAACACTTCACACCACCTCAGTCTGTAATACACTTCACACCACCTCAGTCTGAAATACAACACTTCACACCACCTCAGTCTGTAATACAACACTTCACACCACCTCAGTCTGTAATACAACACTTCACACCACCTCAGTCTGTAATACAACACTTCACACCACCTCAGTCTGTAATACAACACTTCACACCACCTCAGTCTGCAGTAAAACACTTCACACCACCTCAGTCTGTAATACAACACTTCACACCACCTCAGTCTGTAATACAACACTTCACACCACCTCAGTCTGTAATACAACACTTCACACCACCTCAGTCTGCAGTAAATCACTTCACACCACCTCAGTCTGTAATACAACACTTCACACCACCTCAGTCTGTAATACAACACTTCACACCACCTCAGTCTGTAATACAACACTTCACACCACCTCAGTCTGCAGTAAATCACTTCACACCACCTCAGTCTGTAATACAACACTTCACACCACCTCAGTCTGTAATACAACACTTCACACCACCTCAGTCTGTAATACAACACTTCACACCACTTCAGTCTGTAATACAACACTTCACACCACCTCAGTCTGCAGTAAATCACTTCACACCACCTCAGTCTGTAATACAACACTTCACACCACCTCAGTCTGTAATACAACACTTCACACCACCTCAGTCTGTAATACAACACTTCACACCACCTCAGTCTGCAGTAAATCACTTCACACCACCTCAGTCTGTAATACAACACTTCACACCACCTCAGTCTGTAATACAACACTTCACACCACCTCAGTCTGTAATACAACACTTCACACCACCTCAGTCTGCAGTAAAACACTTCACACCACCTCAGTCTGTAATACAACACTTCACACCACCTCAGTCTGTAATACAACACTTCACACCACCTCAGTCTGCAGTAAATCACTTCACACCACCTCAGTCTGTAATACAACACTTCACACCACCTCAGTCTGTAATACAACACTTCACACCACCTCAGTCTGTAATACAACACTTCACACCACCTCAGTCTGTAATACAACACTTCACACCACCTCAGTCTGCAGTAAATCACTTCACACCACCTCAGTCTGTAATACAACACTTCACACCACCTCAGTCTGTAATACAACACTTCACACCACCTCAGTCTGTAATACAACACTTCACACCACCTCAGTCTGTAATACAACACTTCACACCACCTCAGTCTGCAGTAAATCACTTCACACCACCTCAGTCTGTAATACAACACTTCACACCACCTCAGTCTGTAATACAACACTTCACACCACCTCAGTCTGTAATACAACACTTCACACCACCTCAGTCTGTAATACAACACTTCACACCACCTCAGTCTGCAGTAAATCACTTCACACCACCTCAGTCTGTAATACAACACTTCACACCACCTCAGTCTGTAATACAACACTTCACACCACCTCAGTCTGAAATACAACACTTCACACCACCTCAGTCTGTAATACAACACTTCACACCACCTCAGTCTGTAATACAACACTTCACACCCCCTCAGTCTGTAATACAACACTTCACACCACCTCAGTCTGTAATACAACACTTCACACCACCTCAGTCTGTAATACAACACTTCACACCACCTCAGTCTGCAGTAAATCACTTCACACCACCTCAGTCTGTAATACAACACTTCACACCACCTCAGTCTGTAATACAACACTTCACACCACCTCAGTCTGTAATACAACACTTCACACCACCTCAGTCTGCAGTAAATCACTTCACACCACCTCAGTCTGTAATACAACACTTCACACCACCTCAGTCTGTAATACAACACTTCACACCACCTCAGTCTGTAATACAACACTTCACACCACCTCAGTCTGTAATACAACACTTCACACCACCTCAGTCTGCAGTAAATCACTTCACACCACCTCAGTCTGTAATACAACACTTCACACCACCTCAGTCTGTAATACAACACTTCACACCACCTCAGTCTGCAGTAAAACACTTCACACCACCTCAGTCTGCAGTAAATCACTTCACACCACCTCAGTCTGTAATACAACACTTCACACCACCTCAGTCTGAAATACAACACTTCACACCACCTCAGTCTGTAATACAACACTTCACACCACCTCAGTCTGAAATACAACACTTCACACCACCTCAGTCTGAAATACACTTCACACCACCTCAGTCTGTAATACAACACTTCACACCACCTCAGTCTGTAATACAACACTTCACACCACCTCAGTCTGAAATACAACACTTCACACCACCTCAGTCTGTAATACAACACTTCACACCACCTCAGTCTGAAATACACTTCACACCACCTCAGTCTGTAATACAACACTTCACACCACCTCAGTCTGCAGTAAATCACTTCACACCACCTCAGTCTGTAATACAACACTTCACACCACCTCAGTCTGTAATACAACACTTCACACCACCTCAGTCTGTAATACAACACTTCACACCACCTCAGTCTGTAATACAACACTTCACACCACCTCAGTCTGTAATACAACACTTCACACCACTTCAGTCTGTAATACAACACTTCACACCACCTCAGTCTGCAGTAAATCACTTCACACCACCTCAGTCTGTAATACAACACTTCACACCACCTCAGTCTGTAATACAACACTTCACACCACCTCAGTCTGTAATACAACACTTCACACCACCTCAGTCTGCAGTAAATCACTTCACACCACCTCAGTCTGTAATACAACACTTCACACCACCTCAGTCTGTAATACAACACTTCACACCACCTCAGTCTGAAATACAACACTTCACACCACCTCAGTCTGTAATACAACACTTCACACCACCTCAGTCTGTAATACAACACTTCACACCACCTCAGTCTGTAATACAACACTTCACACCACCTCAGTCTGTAATACAACACTTCACACCACCTCAGTCTGCAGTAAATCACTTCACACCACCTCAGTCTGTAATACAACACTTCACACCACCTCAGTCTGTAATACAACACTTCACACCACCTCAGTCTGCAGTAAATCACTTCACACCACCTCAGTCTGTAATACAACACTTCACACCACCTCAGTCTGAAATACAACACTTCACACCACCTCAGTCTGTAATACAACACTTCACACCACCTCAGTCTGCAGTAAATCACTTCACACCACCTCAGTCTGTAATACAACACTTCACACCACCTCAGTCTGTAATACAACACTTCACACCACCTCAGTCTGTAATACAACACTTCACACCACCTCAGTCTGCAGTAAATCACTTCACACCACCTCAGTCTGTAATACAACACTTCACACCACCTCAGTCTGTAATACAACACTTCACACCACCTCAGTCTGAAATACAACACTTCACACCACCTCAGTCTGTAATACAACACTTCACACCACCTCAGTCTGTAATACAACACTTCACACCACCTCAGTCTGTAATACAACACTTCACACCACCTCAGTCTGCAGTAAATCACTTCACACCACCTCAGTCTGTAATACACTTCACACCACCTCAGTCTGTAATACAACACTTCACACCACCTCAGTCTGTAATACAACACTTCACACCACCTCAGTCTGCAGTAAATCACTTCACACCACCTCAGTCTGTAATACAACACTTCACACCACCTCAGTCTGAAATACAACACTTCACACCACCTCAGTCTGTAATACAACACTTCACACCACCTCAGTCTGAAATACAACACTTCACACCACCTCAGTCTGAAATACTGCACAAGACTTTGCGTTGTTCTGTGCTTGCCAGTCTATCTCTGTGGAAATTCTTACTCTGTCACTATTTGGTATCTGTGTATACTAGGTTGAGTGAGCCATACAGCTTTTCTCTTTTGGAGAGAAGGATGATTTTGGACAACTTGATAGAGGTGTGTCAGATAACAAGAGGCACAGATCAAGTGGATAACCAGGGACTCTTTTCTTCAGCGAGAAATGCCTAATACTAGGTGTTATAATTTTAAGGAGATTGTTTGACAGCATAGGGGACGATGCCTGTCAGAGGCAGGGTTTTTTTTACAGAGAGTGGAGGGTACATGGAACGTCCTACTGGAGGCAGCGACATTTGGGATGTTTACTGTAGATAGGCAGATGCATGATAGAAAAATGGAGGACAATGTTGGAGAGAAGGGCTACACTTATTTGGAGTCAATTAAAATGGTGGCAAAGCATCATGGGCCGAAGGGCTTGTACTGTACCACTCCATGTTGTAGGTTCTGGGTTTCATTTACTCTGTGAACTTCACATGAGCAAAGTTCAACGTCCAAATAAAATTATTATCGAAGTATATACTGTCACCATATACGACCCTAAGATTCATTTTCTTGCAGGCATTTACAGGGAAATAAACACTATAGAACTCATAAAAACTGTGCAGTAAAGTAAATAACCAATATGCAAAAGATGACAAATTATGAAAATAAGACATAAATAATACCGAGAGCATGAGTTGTAGAGTCCTTGAAAGTGAGTTTGTAGTCCAATCACAAAAAAGAGAACATCTGTAGATGTTGGAAATCAGAGCAACACACACAAAATGCTGGAGGTACTCAGCAGGCCAGGCAGCATCTATGGAAAAGAGTACAGTCGACTGTTTGCAGATCGTCCCCAGAGAGTTGTGGGGGTCTGGAATGCACTGCCTCGGAAGGCAGTGGAGGCCAATTCTCTGGATGCTGTCAAGAAGGAGCTAGATAGGTATCTTATGGATAGGGGAATCAAGGGATATGGGGACAAGGCAGGAACCGGGTATTGATAGTGGATGATCAGCTATGATCTCAGAATGGCGGTGCAGGCTTGAAGGGCAGAATGGTCTACTTCTGCACCTATTGTCTATTGACATTTCAGGCCAAGGCCCTTCAGCAGGATGGGTACTGTTGAAGGGTCTTAGCTTGAAACGTCGACTGTACCCTTTTCTGTAAGTGAGTTTGCAGGTTGTGGAATGAAGTCAGAGTTGAGGTGAGTGAAGTTATACACACTGGTTCAGGGCCCTCATGATTGAAGGGTAGTAACCTGGTAGTGTGGGACCTAAGGCTCCTGTACCTTCTGCCTGAAAGCAGCCATGACAGGAACCACTTCACTGCACCCTGCTGTATGACAATAAGCTGGCCTGAGTCAGACTTACCTCCCTGCCTTGTTCTTCGTCGATTTTGTTGCCCAGAACGATGAAAGGAAACTCCTCCTGGCCTGCCGGCACTCTGGCCAACATCTCATTCCTCCAGCCCTCCATGGCGTAGAAGGAGTCGCGGTCAGTCACAGCAAACGTGAGCACACAGCCATCCGATCCTTTGAAGAAGGTGGACACCAAGGATTTGAATCGCTCTTGACCACCCGTGTCCCAGATCTGTGTGGGGCGAACGCAAGGACATAAGAATCTGGAGCAGGAGTCGGCCAACCACATACTCACCTGCCAAGGACTCGGTTGATAGTCCACCCTATACACAAAAGTTTCGGAACAGCTTCTTCCTCTCTGCCATCAGATACCTGGTGGACCATGAACCCTTCCTCGCTATCCTGCTTTTGACAATTGATTTTTGTAACCTGTCTACATTGCAGTGTACCACTGCCAAAGGACAACAGACTGCATGACATTTGTCCCTGATAATAAACCTGATTCTGATTCTAACTGTTCAAACAGCTTCTTCTCCTCCACTATAAGGTCCATAAACCCAAGAACACGACCTCACTATTCTGCTCTTTTTGCACTATTATTTATTTATACAGTGTATATATTCTTATTGTAATCTATATTTTTTCTTCCTGATTTACACAGTACAGTTGCCACAAAACAGCAGATTTCAGAACAGACATCAGTGACGATCAGCCTGATTCAAATTTTGATATCATGCACAGTCTGCAGTCTGCAAACAGAGCTACTGCCTCACAGCTTCAGACCTGGTTCAATCCTATTTCACCCAGTCTCTCCAGTATCCCCCCCACATGCCAAAGATGACAGAATCCATAGGTCACCGCTATTGAGTGTGTCCGTCTTTGTTTAGGTATTGGCTTTCATAAAACCTATTGCACTTCTTTATTTTCCTGTAAATGGCTGCATGTCCAACACCACTACCCCCAACCCTCCTTGTGCTTCTTAAGTGATACTATCGTACCCGCCTCAACCACTTCCTCTGGCAGCTCGTTTCATATCCTGACCACCCCCTGCGTGTAAAACGTCAGGCCTCACATAACTTCGGCGAGCTTCACCCCAACCGCATCTTCAGTAAATGACGCCTCAAGAAGGCAGCATCCATCATTAAGAACCCCCACCATCCAGGACATGCCCACTTCTCATTACTAATGTCAGGGAGGAGACACAGGAGCCCGAAGACGCACACTCAGAAACAGCTTCTCCCCCTCCGCCATCAGATTTCTGAATGGACAATGAACCTCTTTTTGCATTACTTATTTATTGTTATAGATTTCTTATTGCAACTTATAATCTATTTTTATATTTTGCACTGTATTGCTGCTGTAAAGCAATAAATTCCAAGACAATATGTCAGTGATAATAAACTTGATTCAGATTCAATTCTTTTAAATCTTTCCCCTCTCACCCTATACCTATAACCCCTAATTTTGGTCTCCCTACCCTGGGGATAAGACTGTTATCATCCAACTTATCGACAACACTCAGAATTTTAAGCATGATGGCGATTATGATGACATTCCACGTGATAGCGACAAACCTATTACCAATCCCATAACCGTATCCACCTCTGCACGGACAGTCCCACCTGGTAGGGCAGGTTGCATCTCCTCACCTGCAGCTTTACGGCCACGTTATCCACTGTGATGTGCTTCGTGAGGAGACTCACTCCAATGGTCGTCTGGTACTCATCTCGGAATCTGTTGTTGACATACCGGTTTAGGAGAGCCGTTTTACCCACGCTGCAATGAAGGGACCAGATGAAAAACCATAAACACGGGAGCAGAATTAGGCCGTTCAAATCATCATTTCTGTTCCACTATTCCAACATGGCCGATTTAACTTCCCTCTCAACCCATCTCCTGTCTCATTCCGGGCCTCCTTTGATGCCCTAAACAAGAACCTATCAACCTCCGCTTTAACTATACCTCATGACCTAGCCTCCACAGCCATGAATTCCACAGATTCAACACCTTCTGTTAAAGAAGTCTCTCATGATCTTTGTTCTAACTGGAGGTCCTTCTATTAAGAGGCTGTGCCCACCAGTCCTCGACTCTCCCACATTTTCTCCATGTCCACTCTATCTTAGCCAACCAAAGCTGGACGGGCTGGGGCTGATTTCCCTGGAGTGAAGGAGACCGAGGGGTGAATTTGCTGTGACTGTGAACAAAGTCATCAGAAAGACACAGAAGCTAGTGGATATAAAAGTCTTTATTCAGCAAAAGACACAGGTACATCGTACTCGAGACACTCTTGGAAGCAGAGGCCTGCTGATCCAATATTACATGACATTTTTATATGCCACAGATCGAAGGTAACAGCAGGACAATTCTATAGTTACAATGTACCTACAATGCTTCCTTTGGATTACATATAATTTTCAAATACCTCCACCTTCACACCACCATTCTAGACACCCAAAATGAATGTTAATCCCCGCTGACAATGCAGCTGCATTCATACACATGCAGACATCTCAGGCGAATGGGTGTTCCCTGTTTTGCAATCAAAACCAGTCCGCAGCTCCAGGAAGGCCAATGTTCAGGGCTGCATTTTAAATTCAATATACAATCCATATTCCGGTCTGAAGATTAGCTGCTGTTACAAATAGCATTCGCTATACAACTCCTGAATATGCCCTAACAGACTTAGAGGTTTTTTAAAATCATGGGGAGTATAGGTAAGGCGGAATGATCACAGTCTTTTTGTCAGGGTAGAGCACATCCACAGCTTTAAGGTGAGTGGGAAGGTTCAAAGGTTCACAGAGGGCTCTGGGTATATGGAACAAGCTGCTGAGGCAGGTACCTAACAACATCTAAAAAAATTTGACCGGCTACATGGATAGGCAAATTTGGAGGGCTGTGGGCCAAAAGCAGTCAAACAGGACTTGCTCAAGAAGACACCGTGGTCAGTATGACGAGCTGTGCTGAAGAGCCTGTTTCTGTGCTGTGACTCTCAGCAGCGTCCAACCTCGACCGAGGGAGCGTTGGTTGGTTTGCCTTCATAATAGGTGACGTGAAGTTGCATCTCTTGCATTGTGATTGTTATACAGCACGGAAACAGGCCCTTCGGCCCAACCTGTCCATTCTGACTGAGATGTCATTTAATATAGTCCCATTTGGCTCATATCCTTCTAAAACCAGGGGTTCCCAATCATCTTTATGCCATGGACCAATACCATTAAGAAAAGGGTCCATGGACCTCAAGTTGGCAGCTCCTGTCTAAACTTTTCTATCTCTGTTTGACTGAAAGTTTAGGAGGTGGTAGAATCTTGCTCAGTGCACAACAGAGCACTGGTTATGCAATGGGTTCAGTTGATGAATTTGAATAACCATATAACAATTACAGCACGGAAACAGGCCACCTTGGCCCTTCTAGTCCGTGCTGACGCTTACATTCACCTAGTCCAACTGGCCCGCACTCAGCCCATAACCCTCCATTCCTTTCCTGTCCATATACCTATCCAAATTTACTTTAAATGACAATACCGAACCTTCCTCTACCACTTCTACTGGAAGCTCATTCCACACAGCTACCACTCTCTGAGTAAAGAAATTCCCCCTCGTGTTACCCTTAAACTTTTGCCCCTAACTCTCAAATCATGTCCTCTTGTTTGAATCTCCCGTACTCTCAATGGAAAAAGCCTATCGACATCAACTCGATCTATCCCCCTCATTATTTTAAATACCTCTATCAAGTCCCCCCTCAACCTTCTACACTCCAAAGAATAAAGACCTAACTTGTTCAACCTTTCTCTGTAACTTAGGTGCTGAAACCCAGGTAACTTTCTAGAAAATCTCCTCTGTACTCTCTCTATCTTATTGACATCTTTCCTATAATTCGGTGACCAGAACTGTACACAATACTCCAAATTCGGCCTTACCAATGCCTTGTACAATTTTAACATTACATCCCAACTCCTACACTCAATAATTTCTCTTCAAATGCGCTGTCTAAAAAGTTCTATTATAAATCTGAGCAACATAACAGACCACAGATGCAGTAATCTGGAGTCAAAATAAGAAACTTCTGAGCTATTCCGCATATCAGGCAGCATTGTGGAGGGAATATGAATGTGATCCACTTTCATACAGACCTTTCATGGACATGGAGGGTCTTTGGAACTTTGCTTAATGTCAAGACAATCTCATCTTTACATGCAATCCTATTGGTGCCAGTGTAGCTTCCCCACCACTTACTAGCCCTAATTTTCAGAATGTGGGAATGTGATGGCATTGAGTTCCCTGCCTGCAAAGCCTAAATTCAAACGAAGATTTTTAAGCCCTATTCATATAGATTGAGAGGCGGGTTGGAGATGCGTCTCTGCCAAAGGAGGTGTAAGGCACTCCTTTCCTCCGTCAGCCTGCAGGTCATCTTGGGCAAGGTGTAGCACCTGCTCAGCACCCCCACCCCCAGAATCAAGATCTCATGAACAGGCGGTGGATGGTCATCCGAGCAGCCGGTGCAGATCACAGGTCCTTGTTATGTGACCACTGACGCCAGGGAGACAATCTCTGAAGAGTATTGATAATGGCTGGGGTCACCCATCTTGTAAAGACACTGCCCAGGAGAAGGCAATGGCAAACTACTTCTGTAGAAAACTTTACCAAGAACAATCATGGTCACGGAAAGACCATGAGTACCCTCACTACATGGAGTTATACTGTATCCACCTGCTTTTCAAGGACTAGCTTACTTCCCTAACTGCTGCGGTGCAGTCTAGCTGCCAATACCCACTGCTTGAGCAATAGATCCCCTCCCCCCACAAACAAGCAGAAACTTGCAGGTAACAAAGTAGTTTAAGCACAATTTATTTTATTTTTAATGATACACATAAATTTAGACAAATATTTCTTAACAGACATTTAACACACACACTGGGGATTTCTAATTTATAGGAAATTTCCAAATTACAAAAGATTTACAAACTACAAACAATTTCCAAACACAGGTACAATTCTTACAGATTAGAAGAACATGCCAGCAGGTTTCAGATGAACACGTCACCTGTGGCAGAAACCGAAGATTGAGGAATGAACTCTAGTTCTTCTTTCTGACACCCTGTCATTCCTAACAATCCCCAGAGTCTGTGATATTCATACTAGTTACGACCAACCGACATATAACCATGTGAGTGTGATGCTTATCATTCTGTAAGGAGTCTCAGTACGCGCCCCCCCGTGGAATGTGTGGGTCTCCTCTCACAGTCCAAAGACATACCGGCCAGGTTAATTGGTTATTGTAAATTATCCTATTGATTAGGCTAGGGTTAATCGTGTTTCTCGGGGGTGGGGGGGGGTGTGCTGGGGTGTATGGCTCAAAGAGCCTACTCTGTGCTCGACCACTAAGAAAAAATTGAAATGTGAAAAAAAAATCTGCATGTGATTTTTCCCAGATACTGTTGCTTTGCTGGGACAAAGTAACTCACGCAGATGGTCTTAAAAGCTTCTGGCGACAGAGATTCCAAACATCCACAATTCATGCTGGTGAGGGCTGCCCCTGAGTACACAAACATCCCAGTTTGTAACTATGTTTGATGTTCGAAGTGACATAACCCCATCGCCTTGCGTTTGACCAAGGTAGACAAGAAGTCCCTTAGCCACTTCCCTTTGCAAAGCAAACATCTTAGCAGAGAGCCACCTACTGCCGGCTATCAGTGTGCATTCTATAACACTGTTTTCAGGGCTGTGCATCCAACTTCAAAGAGATTGCTGCTTGTAATTTATGTTAAGGATTCAGATTCAGTTTATTGTCATTTAGAAACCACAAATGCAATGCAGTTCAAAAAATGAGACAACGTTCCTCCAGGATGATATCACTAAAGCACATGACAAAACAGACTACACTAGAAAATCCACATAACATTTGGCAATCCCCAATCCAGAGTCCGGAGAGGCTGCTGCGTATTAATATCGCGCTACCGTCTTACCGCTTTCCCCAGAAAGGAGCTCCAAAACCACCAGACAAAACAAGACCAAAAACTAAAGCTACACGACCTGCACAAAACCACATTGTTACAACAGTGCAAACAATAGCATAATTAAATTAAAAAACCAGACCATGGGCACAGTAAAAATAGTCCAAAGATGTTACAAGACTATAAAAATGTTAATGACTACAAAGATGTTAAAAGGACTGGAGGCTGGTTCTTGTTTACAATGAAAAGCTGAGCAAAGAATAATGACTGAAAGTGTAACTTTATCACCACTAACTCTGACCCTTTGGAAAGGTCATGCAGCTATGCTAGAAAGCTGAGGTCAGCAATAAGCCTTTCAGTCCCAGGAAAGTGAACAAACACCCAAAACAGTAGGAAACTGGAGCACCCGGAACAAACCCACGAGGTCACGTCGAGAACGTACAATTCCTCGCAGACAGCAGTGGGAATTAAACCTGCATCACTCCCACTGTAAAGTATCACATCAACTGCTACACTACCATGCTGCCCCCACCGTCCGGGCCATGCCATCTTCCCACAACGACCAAGAGGCAGGAGGTACAGAAGCCTGAAGTCTCACTCCGCCGGATCCAAGAACAGCTACTTCCCTTCAACTACTTGTTTCTTGAACTAACCGGAACGACCCTAATTACTACGGTCCAGCAGCACCATGACCACTTTCGATCACTTTGCACTAAAATGGACCGAGTACTAGTTGTTTTCTTTCTTAAAGAAGTTGTGTGTTACTTGTTAATTTTCTTGTGAATGTTGTGTATCCGAAGCTCCTTGCCTGTGACCCTGCCGCTGCAAGCGTTTCATTGCGCCTGTGTGTACTTACGTACACACATCTATTTACTGATTGATCGAGACACTGCACAGAACAGGGCCTACCAGCCCTTCGAGCCACACCATCCTGCATTCCCCCAATCTAACCCGAACCCAATCTAAACATGGGACAATTCACAAAGACCAATTAGCTCAGCAAGTGGTACGCCTTTGGACTGTGGGAGGAAACCAGAGCACCCGGGGGAATCCCATGCGTTCCACCAGAAGGATGCGCAGGCTCCTTACCGACAATGTCGAAATTGAACTCCAACCTCCAACGCCCCAAGCTGTGACGCTGTCACACTAACCGCAACACCGCCACGGCACCTCACATATGTACTTGTGCATATGACAATAAACTCAATTTTGACTTTGAATAAGGAGGGGAATAGACAATAGGTGCAGGAGTAGGCCATTCGGTCCTTCGAGCCAGCACCGCCATTCAATGTGATCATGGCTGATCATCCACAACCAGTACCCCGTTCCTGCCTTCTCCCCATATCCCTTGACTCCGCTATCTTTAAGAGCTCTATCTAACTCTTTCTTGAAAGCATCCAGAGAATTGGCCTCCACTGCCTTCTGAGGCAGAGCATTCAATAGATCCACAACTCTCTGAGTGAAAAAGTTTTTCCTCAACTCCATTCTAAATGGCCTACTCCTTATTCTTAAACTGTGGCCTCTGGTTCTGGACTCCCCCCAACATCGGGAACATGTTTCCTGCCTCTATTTGTGCGAATAGCAAAAGGGTACTCCAGACAGCAGGGGCACCCAGCACAGGGACTCAGCAAAACAGTTTTCTACTCTGTACTTGAACAACGCCAGCTGTTCCATCATCATAACACACTCAAAATGCTGGAGGTCAGGGAGCACCTATGGAAATGAATAAGCAGTCAATGTTTTAAGCCGAGACCCTGGGAAGGAAAGGGAAAGGCGGCAGGGAGGGAGATAGAGTCAAAGACTACAGAGGCGCAGCAGTGAGAGAGGGTTTCACTGGGCTCCCGTCAAAGAGAAGCTTTAAACTTCTTCAGGGTCCGCATTCCTCAAAGAGACTTTGCAGTGGAGCAGCAAATCATAGAGGCAAGAGATTCAGTAGATGCTGGGAATCCGGAGCACCACACACACAGTTCGATTCAGTGCTCCCCAGTGTGCATTACTAAGAGCGGCCTGGAGGTGGCAGCTTAGTCTGATGACTCACAACAGATCCCCCATTTGCTGCCCGATTCATCTACTTTAAATATTACCCTCTTTTCTGTTCTTAATTGTACTTATGGAGCAGGTTGACATTTCTCAGTTGGGCTGATTTTGAAATTAGAAGGAGGATCGGGATTGTTAAATGCGCGTCCAAGCAAGATACTTAAGACTAACATAATTTCCATGGGTAATAACAGTGTGGCGGTGCTACTTTCATTCCAGACTAACACACGGAAGTGAATGGTAGACAACATCAAAGCAAAACGAGGGAAGACTCAAAGCTGCAGAAATGTGGGGGTTTTTTTGAGAAGAATATCGTGAAAGGGCAGAGTAACAAATGCGGAAATGTTGTGAAAATGAAGAATAAGGAGAGACCTGATATCATCAATCAGGAAACGGCAGCTGGAATTTCTGGGGCTATCTACCGAGGGATCTCGCGGTTATGGGAAAAGGTGACGGAAGGGAAAGTCGCGGTCGACAGTACATGACATTCAAGGGTTACATCAAATAATAGACAGGCAAAAGTTTCGAAGAGTTTATTACAACTTCTCAGATTAAAGACGGCTGAAAGACCCTGATCGCCCACGTCACACGTCGCGGCACATAATGATGATGATGACTTGTATTTGGACTTTTTATTTGGATTCCTATAATTTGTTCGGCAAAATTGAGATATTCCGATTCTTTAAAAACAAACTTTCGATTTGCGTGCTGAATTAGAACTGACTTGTTAATTTTGATAAACAACACCAGTAAAATGCTGAATATCCCCGTAACCTTTGATGCCACATCCAATCAAGAACCTGTCAATCTCTGCCTTAAATAGACCCAACGATCTGACCTCCACAGCTGCACAAGGCAACAAACTTCACAAATTTACCATGTACAACCCTTAGATTCTTCTTTTTAAATTACTGAGATACAGCCCGTAATAGGCCCTACCAGCCCTCTGAGCCACGCATCCAGCAATCCCTCACTTTAATGCTAGCCTAATCACAGGGACAATTTACAATGACCAATTAACCTATCAAACAGTCACCTTTAGACTATGGAGCATGGGGAGAACAAACAAACTCTTCACAGTCAGCTGTGGGAATTGAACCTGGGTTGCCTGCACTGCAAAGCGTTGTGCTACCACACCACCCTTTTCTTGAGGGCATACTCAATAAATCCATAATAAAGTATAATCATAATAGAGTCAATGAAAGACTGCACCAACCGGCTATTCAGCCAGTGTGCATAAACTACAACAAGCTGCAAATACCAAAAGAAAGAGATTATAATAGTTATGATAATAAATAAATAAACAACAGATATTGAGAACACAAGATGAAGAGTGTTTGAAATTGAGTCTATAGGCTGTGGAACATTTCAGAGATGGGGCAAGTGAAGTTGAGCAGTTACCCCCTTTGGTTCTAGAGTCTGAGAGTCGAGGGTTAATAATTGCACCTGAACCTGGTGGTGTTAGCCCTGAGGCTCCTGTACCTTCTTCCTGTGAGAACAGAGCATGACGTGGGTGGTGAGGGACCCCGATGACGGATGCTGCTTTCCTGCAACAACGCTCCATCTAGATGTGCTCAATGGTTGTGAGGGCTTTACCTGTGATGGACCAGGCTGTATCCATTACTTTTGGTAGGCTTTTCCATTCCAGGGTAATGGTGTTTCCATACCAGGCAGTCATATATACTCTCCGCCACATCGATAAAAGTTAGTCAAAGTTTTAGATGTCATGCTGAATCTCTGCAAACTCCTGAAGAATTAGAGGCAATTTCTTCATAATTGTACTTATGGGCTGGGCCCAGGACAGGTCCTCAGAAATAACAACACTGAGGAATTTAAAGTTGTTGACCCTCTCCACCTCCGGTCTGGCTCTTGCACCTTCAGTTTCCTCTTTCTGAACTCAATAACCAGTTCCTTGGTCTTGCTGACATTAAGTGAGAGGTTGCCGTTATGACACCACTCGGCCAGATTTTCAGTCTCCCTCCTATGTCACATCTTTGATTCAGACTATGATAGTGGTGTTGTCAGTTACCCTGAATATGGCATTGGAGCTGTGCATGGCCACTTCAAGGTTAAATGTCTTGTGCATTCAGAGATGCTCTTCTGCACACTATTGTTGTGACATGTGACTATTTAAGTTATTCTCACCTTCCTGTAAACTTGAACCAATCTGACCATCTCCTTTGACCTCCCTCGTTAACAAGGCAGTTTTGCACTCAAAAATGCTGCTCATTGAATGCTTTTGTTTCTTGCCCCATTCTCTGTAAACTCTAGAGACTGTTGTATGTGGAAATCCCAGGAGATCAGCAGTTTCTCAGATACTCAAACCACCCTGTCTGGCACCAACAATCATTCCATGGTCAAAGTCACTTAGATTCCTTCCCCCATTCGGATATTTGGTCTGAACCTCTTGACCATGTCTGCATGCTTTCACGCATTGAGTTGCTGCCACGTGATTGGCTGATTAGATGTTTGCATCAAAGAGTAGGTGTACAGATGTAGACACTGAGTGTAAACTGCATGCCAACTGTGTGAATTACAAGGCTGATTGTTTGTGCTTGGACATTTTACCAATTAAGTGTTGCTGCATTCATCTTCCCATGATGTTGTCTTAAAATTGCTTTTCGTTTATGCAATACCCACCCCCGCCCCCAATCCCCTTCTCCTTGTCACGGCCTTCCCCAAATTTCCCTGGAATACCTCCACAGGAAAGTAGGTAAGAAAAGATAAATTTGCTACTCACTCCACAGAGCCAATGATGATTATTTTCAGGTTCACAGTTTTGTTGGTGCTCATCTAGGGTATCTGCAAAACAAACAGAGGGGACTGCTTCAGCAGCGTGAACATCACAGAAGACCAGCAGAGTTATCTGCTCGTTACACAGCGAGCGCTATGCGGTAAGGGCCCTTCTCATAACGTGAAGCAGCCAGGTGAGCCCGCGCTTCACCTGTGAGCCCGTCAGGTTTGTCTACTCTGCGGCCTTCTCTAACCAGTGAGACTCAGCCTAGATCGGCGGACCACTTCGCCAAGCACCTTCACTCCGTCAATCACAAAACTCAGGATTTCCTGGTGGTTACTCATTCCCATTCCCATTCCGGCATTTAGGTCCACGGACTTCTCTCCTGCCAAGATGAGGCCACTCTCCGCTTGGAACATGAACACCTCATGTTCCATCTGGGTAGCTTCCAACCTGATGGCATGAACATCGATTTCTTTAACCTCTGATAATTTTTCCCACCCACCTCCCCATCCTCTCCTTTTTGTACTCCACATTTCCCTCTCATCCCTTTGCTTCTCCTCACATGCCTATCAATGCCCTCCAGTGCCCCTCCTCCTCCATTTCTCCCACTGTCCACTCTCCTATCAGATTACTCCTTCTTTAGCCCTTTAGTTCTTCCACCTATCACCTCCCAGCTTCTTACTCAACACACCCCCCCACCTACTTACTACCTCACTTGGTCTCACCTAATAGCTTGTACTCCTCCCCCTCCCCACACAGGCTTATTCTGGCTTCTTCCTGTTTCCTTTCCAGTCCTGAAGAAGGACCTCGGCCCAAAACATTATCTGCTTTTCCCTCTCCATAGATGCTGCCCGATCTGCTGAGTTCCTCCAGCCCGTTGGGTGTGTTGCTCTGGATTTCCAGCATCTGCAGAATCTCGTGTCAATATTTGATGTAATGTCACGAGGACGTTATCAGCTCCTGGTGTGCTGTGGGACCATGCTGCCTACAGTGTAGAATAGGCCACACAATAGCATAGTGGCTAGCTGATTGCTTTAAAGCCACAGTGATCAGGCCACTGTCAAAGGTTATTGGGAGAAGACAGGAGAATGGGGTTGAGAGGGATAATGTCATAGAATCATAGAAAAATGCAGCACAGCGACAGACCCTTTGGCCCATTTAGGTTGTGCCTAACAATCCAAACTGCCTAGTCCCTTCAACCTGCACCCGACCCATGGCAACCTATCCATGTACCTATCCAAACTTCTCTTAAGCGTTGAAATCCAGCTCACATGCACCACTTGTGCTGGCAGCAATGCTGGATTAACCTCGTAGCAAAAGTAGCATATGCTACAAGCCCCGCATTTTCGAGGGCCCCGCACTAAATGCTTGCAAGCTGCAGTCTGGTGAAATCGGCAACTCACGACGATCTGGCAACGTTGTTGTTTTCGTGTCGGGGGAGCTGCGTGCTGCGCGGTATGTGTGTGCGGGCGTGCGTTGGCTCCTTGCTGTGTCGTGGTGACTTATGTGCTCCCAAGCCGCTGCAGCGTGCGACAAGGGATGTGCAACTCGACAGTTTTATGTGACCCAGTTCATGATTCATCATTGTTTTCCTGATTTTAGGTGGTCCGAACCAGCTCAGGAACGTACAAGATCAGATTAGACTGTGAGTTTCAACCTGAAATGAGTTTCAATAAGCAACTAAACAGATCATTTTCATAACACTATTCCTAGTTGGTTGTTGAGTGCATGTGATCCTCATGCACTCATAACCACAACAGCCACATAAACTTGTTATTGTTCACTAGTCTTTGTTGATACTGCTACTTAGCTTTGTAACATAAACTATTTGTTTTTAAATGCATATTTCATTTGCATTGGTGAAGGGCCAGACAATCTAGATGATTGTGATCGTGAATATTGGATCGCCAAGGGAAGTGATGAATGTCAATACGCTGAGAGTGACTTCTCTTCATCCATGCGATTGTATGACAATGAAAAGAAACCTCGGCACTGTCATACATCTTATTTTACATATGTTCATAAACCTACAAATGAGCAACATGCACAAAATTGGTTCTGCTATTCAGAAAACAATGGAAGCCTATTCTGTTTCCCATGCAAGGTTATGACTTCAGGATGTTCATCAAAGTTCAGTGAAGAGGGGTTTAATGACTGGAAAAATGCAAGCAATCTATTACGTCGACATGAAGAAAGTTCCTCACACAGCCAAGCTTTAATTTCACTGTCGATGCGCAAAAACAAAGCTAAACGTGTTGTCCTTCCCACCTTGTGAAAGAAATGGAGACCGAACAAACGTTTTGGTGCACACTTCTTGAGCAAATAATTGAAGTTGTAAAGTTTTTAGCAGAACAAGGCCTTTCATTTCATGGTAATGATGAATCTGTTGGCTCGCCTCATAATGGAAATTACTTGGAGTTGTTAGAATTACTGGCCAAGTTCGATCCTTTTCTGGCAGAGCATATAAATCCTTATGCAAACAAAGGAAGGGGGCATAAATCATACCTATCTAAAACAACATGTGAGGAATTCATCAATCTGATTGGATCCAGCATACTGGATCACATTATCGGTAAAGTGAAGAAATACAAGTAATATTCTGTTTCATTGTATTCTGCTCCAGATATATCTAATGTGGACCAGCTTTGACTGTGCATTATGTTTTACGGTCTGGACCTGTTGAAAGATTTGTGAAGTTTTTGGATATGGAAGGTCATAGTGCTGAACAGCTGGCTCAAAGTTTACTTGACTTTTTAAAGGAAAATGACATTGATACAAAAGACTGCCGTGGTCAAAATTATGACAATGCCAGCAACATGAGTGGCAAGTATAGTGGCTTGTGAGCACGAATTAAAGAGCTGAATGAGTTTGCGGATTACATTCCATGTTTTGCACATTCACTAAATTTGGTTGGAAAATGTGCTGCTGAATCTTGTCAAGAAACATTAATTTTCTTTCAATTTGTAGAAAGCCTGTACACATTTTTTTCTGCTTCTTCTTATCAGTGGGATCTCCTTTCTGCTGCACTATCTGATGGTGGTGCTCATTCGCCCATTGTGAAAAGAATGTCAGATACCAGCTGGTATGCTCGTGCAGATGCAACAAAAGCACTTTTACACAGCTTTTCTGTAATAAAACAAGTCTTGGATGACATTTCAAATAACAATGATCAGAAGGAAGAGTGTCGACAACAGGCCTGTGGACTATTTTCAACCATGACGAAGTTGGAAACAGGAATAATGGTCATATTGTGGGATCAAGTTTTACAGCGTTTTCAAATGACCAGTGCTTCTTTGCAATCTTCTAGCCAAGACTTGAACACAGCTTGTGCACTCTATGAATCCTTGCATAGACATCTTCCTTGTTCATCCCTTCCCACCGATCTCCCTCCTGGCACTTATCCTTGCAAGCGGAACAAGTGCTACACCTGCCCTTACACTTCCTCCCTCATCACCATTCAGGGCCCCAGACAGTCCTTCCAGGTGAGGCGACACTTCACCTGTGTGTCGGCTGGTGTGGTATACTGCATCGGGTGCTCCCGGTGTGGCCCTTTATATATTGGTGAGACCCGACGCAGACTGGGAGACCGTTTCGCTGAACACCTACGCTCTGTCCGCCAGAGAAAGCAGGATTTCCCAGTGGCCACACATTTTAATTCCACGTCCCATTCCCATTCTGATATGTCTATCCATGGCCTCCTCTACTGTCAAGATGAATCCAAACTCAGGTTGGAGGAACAACACCTTATATACCGGCTGGGTAGCCTCCAACCTGATGGCATGAACATTGACTTCTCTAACTTCCGTTAATGCCCCTCCTCCCCTTCTTACCCCATCCCTGACATATTTAGTTGTTTGTTTTTTTCTCTCTCTCTGCCCATCACTCTGCCTGTTCTCCATCTCCCTCTGGTGCTCCCCCCTCCTTTCTTTCTCCCGAGGCCTCCCGTCCCATGATCCTTTCCCTTCTCCAGTTCTGTATCACTTTCGCCAATCACCTTTCCAGCTCTTAGCTTCATCCCACCCCCTCCGGTCTTCTCTTATCATTTTGCATTCCCCGTCCCCCCTCTACTTTCAAATCTCCTTTCGGTTAGTCCTGATGAAGGGTCTCGGCCCGAAACGTCGACAGTCCTTCTCCCTATAGATGCTGCCTGGCCTGCTGTGTCCCACCAGCATTTTGCGTGTGTTGTGTGAATTTCCAGCATCTGCAGATCTCCTCGTGTTCAAGCTATGTGGTCTACTTGTTCTGACATTGAGCAAACAGCCAAGGATCTGACTAAGTGTGAAGATTATCAACAGCAAACTCGAAGAAAACACTAGCAAAATGATGCATATGATGATCTCAGAGGTTCCAGCACTCTTGATCCACTTGTTGAATCTCAAATGCCTTCTCAGAAGTTCAAAAGCCGAACATTTCTTGCCATTATTGACAGCTTGCTTTCTGCCCTGTCAAAAAGGCAGAAAGCTTATCTAAAGGTGAATGGTGTTTTTGGATTCCTTCATCAGTTACAGTCGTTTACACCTGAAGAGATCGTAGAGGTCATCAAATCTTATTAAATCATATCCGGGAGATCTGGAAGAAAGTCTTGATGAAGAATTTGTGCAGTTTACTGAACTGTTGAAAACTGATCTTGCTTCTCATATTGGCACCAAACAAGAGCTTGGGGAGTTATAGTTGTACCGTTTGATAACTGACAATTCTTTGGAGTCATGTTTTCCAAATGTAGAAAATGCCTTGCGCATCTATTTGTCACTCATGGTTACCAGCTGCAGTGGAGAAGGCTCATTCTCAAAACTGAAAAGGATTAAAAATGAACTAAGGAGCACCATGGGTCAACACAGACTGAACAATCTCACTCTGATGAACCTTGAACATGGAATTCTGCGTGAAATAGACAATTCCAGTATCACCAACAAACTTGCTCGTGCCAAATCTAGAAAATGTAACTTTTAAATTGTAGTTTTACTTTTGACATTTGAAATTGATACCTACATGTCAGTAATACTATTACTGAAATGTCAGACCTGTGTTATATTATCTGGCTGTATAGCAAATGAAAAAATTGAATTACTTTACTACGCAAGTAAATAATTTATTTTTTAATACTTACGTGCTTTTTAAAAATTCTGGGCCCCTTTATAATATATGCTACAGGCCCCGCACTAGCTTAATCCAGCCCTGGCTGGCAGCTCGATCCACACCCTCACAACCCTCTAAATAAAAAAGTTTCCCCTCATGTTCCCCTTAACCCATGACCTCTGGTTGTAGTCCCATCCGACCTCGACAGGCTTGCATTCACCCTATCCATACCCCTGACGGTGGAATGGCGGAGCAGGCGTGATGGGCTGAATAGGGAAATTCTGCTCCTATGTCTTAAGGACAAGACATGGGGGAGCTGACACCAGAACATCCCCGGACCGCGTTTCACTAGGCTTTGACGCTCCAGCTGACCTAACCTTGCTGCTCCGCCTGGGGGGGCAGCTGTGAACGGATTGCTCCGCTGCCCGGCGGACCCCAGCAGCTGAAGAAACAGAGGGGGAGAGGTTCGGAGAGTGGAGGAGACCAGAGAAGCCTGTGAAAGTGCAAGCGGCAACTTGTACTCACAGTTTTGGCACATTCCTATTCGGCGAAAGCGGGGCAGTCAGCAAGTTGCACTCGGCCTCGGCGGGAGCGGAACCCTGGTTACGATGAATGAAGTGTAAACAGGCTCGGCGACTGATGAACTGTCAGACAGAGGTCCTTGTCAAACTCGCGGCGAGGACTGGCCTGCTCGGTTCCGATTACACCGCTTTAGGGCGTGCACTGGGGTGTTTCCCCGCGAACAGCTTCTGGCACACTGCAGCAGAATGGAACAATATTATCGGCAGCAAAGGGACTGTCTGCCGGCGTTGTGCAATCAGTGTGAAACACTGCACTTCTCCACATGCACATATTACTGAATCAGGCCCCCTCAATCCGGTGCCGGCTCTAATCTTCCCACTCAGTGGCTTAAGAGTGAGAGCCGAGAAGTTTGAGGGGAAACTTCTTCACTCAGAGGGTCGGAGGAGAGAGGAACTAGTGGTGCATATGAGCTCGATTGTAGCACTTAAGTTTAGATAGATACGTGGATGGCAGGGGGTATGGGTTGGGAGTAGGCATTTTAAACGGTTTTGGCATGGACTAGATGGGTTGAAGGGCCTTTGTGCGCTGTATGACCCCGTGATTCCTTCCCCCCTTCAGACATTGTGTTCAGGTCACCTCATTATAGGAAGGATGTAGAAAGTTTAGAGGGGGTGTCGGGGAGAGTTAGCAGGATCGTAAACACAAAATACTCTGCAGATGTTGCATGTTGAGTTATCAGGACGCTGCGTGGATTAGACAGCATTTCCTAGGAAGAAAGTTTGAGCAAGCTTTTCCCTTTGGAGGAGGATGAGAGGTGTAGGAGATTATTAGGCATTTCTAATGATATAGACTGGGCAGAGAGCACCTTTTCCCCAGGGTTCCAGCTGTTACTATGGAAGACATGATGAGCAGCATGTTGGGTAGTGGCTAGCACAACGCTTTACAGTACCAGCAACCCAGGTTCAATTCCCGCTGCTGCCCTGCCATTCACCCCTGACCACGTGGGTTTCCTCCCACAGTCCAAAGACGTACCAGCTGGTTGGTTAATTGGTCATTGTAAATTGTCTCGTAATTGGGCTAGTGTTCATTCAGGGGGGTTGCTGGGCAGGCACACAGAAGGGCCTACTTCACGTTGTAGCTCAATAAATAAGTAGTGTTAAGGCAAGTGGAGGAAAGTTTAAGGAAGATGTCAGAGGTAGTTTTTTTAACATAGGGAGTGGAAAGTGATGGAAATGCACTGCTGGAGACATTAGAGATCTTAATAGATCCTTAGATGGGCACATGGATGAAAAAAAAAGTGGCCAATGACCCAAGTTCAATTCCACCACTGTGGATAAGTTTTTACATTCGCTCTGTGACTGTGTGAGATTCCCATGGAGGATCCGGTTTCCTCCCACATTCCCGAGATTTGTAGTTAATTGGTCACATGGGTGCCATTGGGCTCACTGGGCTGCAAGGACCCGTTACCTTGCTGTATGTCTAAATCAGTAAAAATATTAAAAATGGAGGGCTGTGGGAAGGTTTGACTGGCCGTGGAGTAGATTAAAAGGTCAGCACAGCATTGTGGGCTGAAGGGCCTGTGCTGTGATGTTCTGTGTTCAATAATCCACATAGCAAAATTTCCACCAGGCTCACCAAGGCCCTCCTGAGCTGGTCTGTCCAGAGTGACCGCTCAGTGTATGTTTCTGGCCTCCTGCTGGTGTAGCCCATCAAGGTTTGATGTGTTGTGCATTCAGAGATGCTCTTCTGCACACCACTGCTGTAATGTGTGGCTATTTGAGTTACTGTCAACTTCCTGTCAGCCTGAACCAGTCTCCTCTGACCTCTCTCATTAACAAGGCACTGCTGCTCACTGGATTTCTTGTGCTTTTCGCACCATTCTCTGTAAACTCTAGAGACTGTTGTGTGTGAAAATCCCAGGAGATAAGCAGTTTCTAAGATCATCCTGTCGGGCACCAACAATCATTCCACGGTCAAAGTGACTTAGAGGACATTTCTTCCCCCATTTACATATTTAATCTGAACAACAACTGAACCTCTTGACCATGTCTGCATGCTTTTATGCTTTGAGTGGCGGTCACACGATTGGCTGATTAGATATTTGCATTGACAAGCAGGTGTACCTAATAAAATGGCCACTGTATAGTGTTTTGCAATTCATCATGACAGTCTTATGACATCTGACGTAAGAGTGACATAATAGTAAGTGCACTTCCGATATCCTGCAGATGTGAGCAGTGTTTAATAATCTCTTCTTCAACGTAATTAACTATCTCTCCAAAAATCTCCTGTTGTATAATGCAGTGAGACCTCCTTCACCTAGAGAACTGTGCAGACAAGGGCTTGGTGTGGCAGCTGCTTTGCCTGAGAAACTGCAGAGAGTTGTGGACACGGCTCGGCACACCATGGAAGCCAGCCTCTCCTCCGTGGACTCCTCTGCCTTGATAAAGCAGTTATCAAGGACCCCTAGCACCCTGTCGGAGCCATGCATTCTTTCTCTCTCTGCTTGGATTCTGTGCTGTATGTTTATTATGTTAATTAGTCACATGGGTGGGGGCGCGGCAAAAGCAAAGGGAATAAGTTATGCATTCATGCTTGATTGTGGGCATTTCAGTTCTGGAGACCACCTGGTGTCATACCTTTTGTTGACCGATTAATTTATGATTAATTACATTCAATTATGCTTAATTTGTGTGTTTTGCTAGTTGCTAATAAAGGATCGAATACATTTTTGGATTGGTCATACAAGGATATCAACCCATACTAGCTCGCTGGCAATGGCAACTGGTTCGTTACCCTAACCCTAACCCTCTAACCTGATGAACATCAATTTCTCGAACTTCCGGTAATTTTCCCCCCTTTACCATTCCCCTTCCCATTTCCCTCTCTCACCTTATCTCCTTACCTGCCCCACCAACCCCTCTGGTTCTCTTCCACCTTCCCTTCATTTCATAGTCTTCTGTCCCCTCCTATCAGATTCCCCATTCCACTAGCCTTTTATCTCTTTCACCAATCAACTTCCCAGCTTTTTACTTCACCCCTCCCCTTCTTTTTGCTTCATCTATCACCTGCCACCTTGTACTTCTTCCTCACTTCCCCCCTTCCCTCCACTCCTGAAGAAGGGTCTCAGCCTGAAATGTTGACTGTACTCTTTTCCATATAGATACTACCTGGCCTGCTGCATTCCTCCAGCACTTTGTGTGTGTTACTTTAGTTTTCACTGTATCTCAGTACATGCAACAATAATAACCTACTTCATCTATTAGTTTATTATTGTCACATGTACCAAGATACAATAAGAAGCCTATCTTACACAGTGTTCCCACAGATTAGATCATTACACAGTGCACTGAGGAAAAACAAGATAAAACAGTAACAATGCGAAATAAAGTGCAGAGAAAGTGTAGTGCAGGTAAACACTAAGGTGCAAAATCATTATGAGGTAGATTTTGAGTCCAGGAGTTCATCTTATTGTCCATTCAAGAGTCTGGTAACAGTGGGGTAGCTAGACACTGTCCTTGAGCCTGTAAATGCATGCTTTCAGACTTTTGTATCTTCTGCCTGATGAGAGCGGGGAGAAGAGAGGAGGTTTGGAGTGAGTGGGCTTTTTAATTATGTTCAAAGTTAAAGTAACTATATTATCAAAGTATGTATAGTATATGTTACTATATACTATCTTGAGGTGCATTTTCACATTGGCTGTAACAGCAAGGAATGTAGATAGAATCCACAGAGGTGCGGTTGGTTTCCATGTCCTGTCCATAGTTCTCTGCAGTTTCATTCCAATTGTCACTAACACTGGGCCAAACCAGCTCTGCTGGTTGTTGGGTGGAGAGCTCGCTGGATATTAGTCATCACACATTCCTTAGAGGTTCGTCATTCCGCAGAGCAGACTTAAGAATGGATGTGATTTGCTAAATCACACCTGCTGTTTGAAAGGCCAGGGGAGAGAACATCCAAGATCGAAAAACAAGAGGCTTCAGATGCTGGACATCTGGGGAACACACAAGTGTTGGAGGAACCCAGTGGGCCAGGCAGTATCTGAATCAGGTTTAATATCACCGGCATATGTCGTAAAATTTGTTAACTTTACGGCAGCAGTACAATGCAATTCATAATTATAGAGAAAAATGTGGATTACAGTAAATATAGGTATATATTAAATAGTTAAATTAAATAAATAATGTAAAAACAGAAATAAAAAAGTAGTGAGGTAGTGTTCATGGTTTCAATGTCCATTCAGAAATGGAAGACAGAGGGAAAGAAGCTGTTCTGAATCGCTGAGTGTGTGCCTTCAGGCTCCTGAACCTCCTCCCTGATGGTGGCAATAAGAACAAGACATGACCTGGGTGACGGGGGTCTTCAATGATGGATGTCGCCTTTTTGAGGCATCGTTCCTTGATGATGTCCAGGAATCTACAGAGGCTAGTACCCACGATGGAGCAGTACTGCGAGGAGGGGGCGTGGAGTGGACAGTCGACGTTTTGAGTTCAGAGCCTTCATCAGGACAGGAAAGAAAGAAAGGAGCTGGCTGGTGTAAACGGTGGGTGGAAGGGTAGAGCAGGAGCAGGTGAGAGGAGGGTGGTAATAAGCGGGTGCTGGGGAGAATAGGAATGGTGTCGGAAGCTGGGAGGTTATATGTGTAAGTGACACATATAAGTGACACATATTATAGAAGATGGAATCTGATGGGAGAAGACCATGGAATGAAGAGATGAGGAGAGCAACCAGAGGAATGTATGAGTGATGGGCAGATCAAGAGGGCAGGGAAAGGGGACTGTGTGGTGACAGGGACTGGTGGGGTTAGGGAAAAAGAAAGGGGGACAAAGCGGCTGCTTTGTTAGACGAAACCAACGTTCATCCTGTTATGTTGAAGATTACCTGACAATGTCCTGACTGATTGCATCAGAGGACCATAATCTTAAAGTGATTGGAGGAACGTATAAGGGGAAATGGCAGAGAGTGGTGGGTGCCTGGAATGCCCTGCCACAAGTGGTGGTAGAAACAGACACATTAGGGACATTTAAGATAGGCACATGGATGATAGAAAAGCAGAGGTCTAGGTAGGAGAGAAGGGTTAGGTTAGATATTGGGTGCCGAAGAGCCTGAACTGAGCTGTAATAAGCCTATGTCTCTATGACTCAAAAATTCCCAAAGTCACTGCAACTCTTTCCAAAGTCACGTCACATCTTTCCAAAAAACAGTAAAAACCAAGGATTATTTCTTTATTATGTTTTCCGATTATTAATTCTCCATGGATCCGAGCAAGACTTTATGGGGCATTCGTCCAATTCCACATGAATTCAAGATCATGATGACTTGACTCACATTCAGCACATGAGTATGCTCTAAAGCTCTTGATGTTTAGTCATGGCTAGTGAGTCAGTGCTTAATCTTACGGATACAAGGACTTCCCTCTTATTGCACCACATTAGAGGTGTGCTGTGATCAGCAATATTTTAAAAGTTCTTTACTAAGCAGCTGAAATATAGATAGAAACATAGACCACTGCAGCACAGAAACTAGGCCTTCTGCCTATCCAATCTGCGCTGAACTGTTACTCGACCTGAACCTGGACCACAGTCGACCATACCCAGCCCATCTAAGCACTTAGCCAAACTTTCTTAAATGTTGCAAGGATACAGGTGCAGAGGGAGGTACAAAGGCCCAGGTTTTGAAGCATGTTCAGTAGTGCTGAGAGGATTATAGTTTTCAACGCAGAGATATAATCAATAAACATAGTGGAGTTATCTTCATTAGAGAGCTGCAGTGTCTCAGGAAAGGAGTTTATCAGAATTTTCTGAAAGACGAGATGTGGAAAATATACACGTCAACAATAATGCCAACATTTTGCAAATAAGTAAGATTAAAACAAGCACAATTTCGTCATATTGAGTCACAGAGTGTAGAAAGAGACCCTTCGGCCCATCTAGACCATGTTGATCTGTTATTTTACCTAGCCTGGAATATGCATAGATTCTTTCATTTTTGTGTTTTATATTCTATAATTTTGTTTGTATTTTTTTGCCGTTTTCACGATTTTTTTTATATGTGTGATGAGTGGTGTTTAATGTTTTTCTTTGAATGGATCGGATCCATGGTCTTTGTTTTGTGGTCTGTCTGTGGGCAGATTAATCTCAGGGTTGCATACAGCATACATACTTTGATAATAAATGTACTTTAAAACTTTGAATCCTGTCAACCCATGGCTCCATACCCCTCCTATCCATGTACTTATCCAAATTCCTGTTAATTGTTGCAATCAAACCCGCATCCACCACTTCTCATGACTTAACAGAAGTGACAAAAAGTGCTTGCCCAGCCTTTTGTTTTTCAAAAAGGCTCATTCCCTGTAATCATTCTGAATGACAAGTGATCTAGTTGATATGTACAGACTCTGTATGGGGCAGATGTAGAATGGGTTGTTCCCAAATCACAATCTCAGATAATAATTTCTTCAGCAAGGGAGCAGTGACCAATTAACCTGCTAACCAGAATGTCTTTGCACTGTGGGGGGGAAACAGGAATACAGAAAGGTGACCCACGTAGTCATGGAGAAAACATACAAACGCCTTACAGGCATTTTCAGACCTTGCACCTTCTCCCTAGAAATAGCAACTGTACTCACTCCTGCCCCCCCTGACACTGTCGAACCTCTGGCATCCTGCTAGAGTTTTCCATAGTGAAGACTGATGCAAAATACTTACTCAGTTCATCCTTTCCCCCATTACTACCTTTTCATCATCATTTTCCATTTGTCTTATATCTACTCTCACCTCTCTTTTACTCTTTATATATCTGAGAAAAACTTTTGGCATCTTTTGGTATTATTGGCTAGCTTACTTTCATAGAGTCATAGAATCATAGAGAAGTACAACACAGAAAAAGGCCCTTTGGCCCATCTTGTCCATGCCAAAACCATTTAAGCTGCCTATTCCCATCGACCTGCTCTGAGCCCATGGCCCTCCATATTCCTACTATCCAATTACCTATCCAAACTTTTCTTAAATGGTGCAATCAAGTTTGCATGCCAGTCATCTAGTCGTGGTCAAAATGAAAGTGTTGGCTCGAAGCTTTGTCTGGTGGCCTGGGACAGATCAGCAGATTGAGCAGATATTTTGGTTGCCAACACATCCAGATGATGCCAAGAGCATTTTGGAGAAAAATGCAGAAAGGAGCTAAAAGGTGTCGAGAGCTGACAGAACAGCTTCCTGCGGACCTAGAGTCAACTCCTACGACAACATTTATAGAACATACTATATAATACAACTTCAGTGTTGGCGCGTGGCCAAATGGATAAGGCGTTCGTCTAGTGATCTGAAGCTCGCTAGTTCGAGCCTTGGCTGAGCTAGCCTGAGGCTGCATGTGTGTCCTTGAGCAAGGCACAACACTACACATTGCTCTGCACCAACACCGGTGCCAAGCTGTATGGGTCCTAATGCCCTTCCCTTGGACAACATCGGTGGCATGGAGAGGGGAGACTTGCAGCTTGGGCAACTGCTGGTCTCCCATACAACCTTGCCCAGGCCCTGAAACTTTCCAAAGCCTAGTCTCACGAGACTAAGCTACTATATAGATACTCACAGCAGTGTGTGTGTGTGTGTGTGTGTGTGTGTGTGTGTGTGTGTGTGTGTGTGTGTGTGTGTGTGTGTGTGTGTGTGTGTGTGTGTGTGTGTGTGTGTGTGTAAGTTGAGATGCATTCTGTACTGGGTTGCAGTTTTATATTACTGTATTTAATAATTCAGTAATATTGTAAAAATATTGCTTAATAAAGCATTCTTTGTTTACATAATTCATTACGGGTTAAATGGTTCAAAGTACGTGAATAGCATATGTTATTACACCAGGTCATATGTGCATGCCTCACTAAAGTAAAATGCACCTCCTGGCTCTATGTTTTTCTTTCAGTTAGCTTTATATTTTGGAGTACAAAACATAACAAGAGGTACAATAACAACATTAAAACGACATAGGAAAGTTTCAGAGGGGTCTCAGCCAAATGCAAGCTTATGGGGTTAAGACATATCCCATCCCAGACATTATCTGTTCATTCTCCTACCATCTGGGCGCAGATACAGAGACATCGTAGCCAAGACAGTAAGAATGAAAAACAGCTTCTTCCCGAGGGCTGTTGAGCAGCTGAATAATTCTACAGCCCGGTTTGCCAGTGACCTTTGAGTGTTCATGACTATCACTTGTATGTAAATATGGGAATTTTTTAAATATAATTAAGCCGGATGCATGAATTGTAAGTAACTATTTTGCATGGACTGGAGTAGCATCGTAACCTTGTTGTTTTAAGCAGTGACAATAAAGTTCTATTCGAAGGCAACATGAGTGAGTCTGCAGATGCTGGAAATAAATAAAAACACAAAATGCCGGCAGAACTCAGCAGGCCAGACAGCATCTACGGGAGGAGGTAGTGATGGCATCTACGGGAGGAGGTAGTGATGGCGTTTCAGGCCCGATGAAGGGTTTCGGCCCGAAACATCGTCACTACCTCCTCCCGTAGATGCTGTCTGGCCTGCTGAGTTCTGCCAGCATTTTGTGTTTTTATAGTTCTATTCAATTCTAGTTTATTTGGGCACCTTGGCCAGCATCGACAGTAGGGACCAAAGAGCCTGATTCCATGTTGTATGATTCTATAGCTATCAATCAATATGGTGCTCGTGCACTGAAGTAAAATATTAGCAGTGATGGTACTGAGTAGTGGCATAGCGGTCGGGGCGTTCCGGAGTTCAGAGTTCAATTCCAGCGCTGTCAGAGGCGTTCTGCGCGTTTTCCCCATGACTGCGTGGGATTCCCCTGCATGCCCCTGCTTCCCCCACAGTGCAAAGACGTTCCGGTTAGCAGGTACATGGTTCTGGGATTAGGCTAAGGTTAAATCGGGGTTGCTGGGTGGTGAGGCTCCTGTGCCAGAAGGACCTGTTTTATCACAAATAAAATAAATAAATAAGGCACAAGCGATTAAAAGCCCTACTCCCACTTCTAGTTTCAATGCTCCTGTGCATTTTGATCTTTGTGTGTGTTCCATGTGATGATACTGGTGTGAATGTTTATTGCTGCCATTCCTTTATCAAGGCTATGGACGTTGCAATGGGATTACTGCTCATGTTCCTTCTCCCAGTGATATACCGGGGGTGATTGGTAAGTTCGTGGCCTAAGGTAGACGGCGTCAACTTTGGAAAGCCTAGCACATTTATTTTTCAACATAGTCCCCTCCTGCATTTACACACTTAGTCCAGCGGCCGTGGAGCATACGGGTCTTGGACCCCCAGAAAGTGTCCACAGCCGGGGTGATTGATAAGTTTGTGGCCTAAGGTAGAAGGAGATGAGTTATACAGCTCTCGTTACATGCACGTGCAGTTCAACTCTTTGAGTGATTATGCAGAAAGTGTGAAGTTAATAACTCATCAGGGGTGATTGATAAGTTCGTAGCCTAAGGTAGAAGGAGATGAGTTATTAACTTCAAACTTTCTGCATAATCACTCAAAAAGTTGAACTGCACGTGCATGTAACAAGAGCTGTATAACTCATCTCCTTCTACTTTAGGCCACAAACTTATCAATCACCCCGATGAGTTATTAACTTCAAACTCATCTGTGGACACTTTCTGGAGGTCCAAGATCCGTATGCTCCACGACCGCTGGGCTAATTATAAATGTGGAAGGGGACTATGTTGTAAAATGAATGTGCTAGGCTTTCTAAAATTGACTCCTTCTACCTTAGGCCACAAACTTAGCAATCACCCCTCATAGATGCTTCCGGGAGCTGGACAACCTACAGCAGCCTCCTCCCAGCACTGGAAGACCCCTACCAGTCCCCTGATTGCACTGGAGAGATAACCAGACCAAAAATTTTGGTGTTTTTTCTGAGGCCAACACTGGGTCTTTAGTTACCATGTCTTCTCAGGAAACATTTCCTCTTTCTTGAGCTTTGCCGTGGAATAAAATTACTACTAGAGAGAAAGAGAGATTAAAAGATGGGTTTCAGGCCTTTCAGAGTAGGTGTCGTCCACTGACTCTGGCGCACCACTGCTAAAAGAGGAGAAGGAGGAGGTTTCACAACAGAATTAGGAACCCACTTCAAAGAAAGCATATCAACGCCTCTGCTTCCTCAGGAAGCTGAAGAAATTCGATATGCCCCTGTCAACTTTCACCAATTTTTGTCGACGCAACATAGGAAGTATTCTGTCCGGGTGGATAATGGCTGCAAGAAACTGCAGAGGGTTGTGGACACAGCTCAGCACATCCGAAGGACCAGCTTCCTCTCTGTGGACTTTGCGCAGCTCGGTAACGCAGCCACGATGATCAAAGGCACCACCCACCCCAGACATTCTCTCTCATCGGGCAGCAGATACAGAAGCCGGAATACCAGCTCTTTCTCACTGTTAGCACACTCTTGAATGGACTTCTTGTATGATAAGTTGGACTCCTGACCTCACAATCTGCATCATTATGATCTTGCGCTTTGCTGTTCATGTGCAGATGCACTTTCCCTGTATCTTTTGCATTGTTATTGTTTTACCTTATTCTACCTCAATGCACTGTGTAAATGATTGATCGGTATCAGCCGTATGCAAGACTAGCCTTTGACTGGATCTTGGTTCAAGTGACTTTAATAAACCAATACCAATATCAAAGCACTGTCACTCCTAAAATGAGAGTGGAGACCAGCAGCTTACTGTTCCGATGTTACGGTCTCCCGCAACCTCGTCTCAAGAACTGACCGGCTCTCACTCTCCATCGAAAGAGAGAGGGAACTCGAGTACAGGGGTCTTCTTCCGACGGCAGCAGGCAATGAGCAAACACACTGCCTGCTGTCTCGAGGTTTCGGTTTCCCATGAGGCTTCAGTCGGCAAAGTAGGCCAGGAACTGGGTCGTCCACGAGGGTGCGTGTCTTCCAGATCGTTCCTGGCTTTAGCAAAGTGCTAGGCCAAGTCTAAAAAACCACTTGCAAAGAACCATAGTTTAAGCTATAGATCACGGGCTCTGACAGAACCCCAACCACCTTGAAAAGAAAGGAAAGACATAAGAGAAAAAGAATAAGCTAAGGTGATGGGGATCCTTAATGATGGATGCTGCCTTCTTGAAGCATCAGCATGTGAAGATGTCCTGGATGCTGGGGTGGTTAATGCCCATGATGGAGCTGGCTGAGTTTTTAAAATTTTTCCGATCCTGTGCAGTGACCCCTCCATACCAGATGGTGATGCAACCAGTTAGAGTGCACTCTACCGTATGTCGGTAGAAATTTTTGCCAGAGTCTTTAGTAACGCACCAAGGCTCCTCAAACTCCTAATGTAATATGCCACTGTTGTGCCTTCTTTGTAATTGCATCAATATGTTGGGCCCAGCATAGATCTTCAGAGATGTTGACACCCAGGAACTTGAAACTGCTCACCCTTTCCACTGTTGGTGGCTCATTGAGGACTGATGTGTGTTCTGTCGACTTCCCCTTCCTGAAGTCCACAACGTTGTGAAACACCCTGGTTTCCTTGGCTGCGTAAGTCTAGGGAAAACACCCTCAAGTCCCGCCAAACTCGTGAGATTGAGATGGCTCGATCCCACCCAAACCTGGGTTTGTGCAGATGCAGTGTAATTTGTTACAAATCAGTGCCACGAAATAACAGACGGTACACTGCATACAATTAAAGGAATTATATTTATGAATCTTACCTTAACTAAAAGGTTAATAAAGAAAAACAAAAAGAAAAGGGCCCATTCTAATTAAGCAGTCAAATGTGCACAAGTTGGAACTCATGTTGATCTTCACTGTCACTCACGCGCTGGGCCCTCGGTCAGCGTGAACATCCACACCACCTTCCGAACGTCACTCGCAATCCATCTCCAACAGACATGTCTCCCTCTGGATCGTACGCTAGAACCAGTTCTCCCCAGCAGCTTCTCTCTTCATCTCCTCTCGAACAAAAGCCCCAAGCCCAACCTTAGTGTCCCTCACCAGAGAAACCTCCCCTTAATCCAACCATCCTAGTTGGATGGCAGACATTTCTCCTCATCTCTTATCTTCAACAAAAGCCCAAACAAGCATGAAAACAGAACAGACTTCTCGTACAGAACTGCCAAAATGAAATACATACAGCATAACAGTGAACATATGAACCAGGGCATTACAGTTGAATGCAATAAAAGCCTCCCATTGTCTCAAAGCCAGTTTATAACCAAAGGAGAAAGGCTGAAAATAGCCACTTTAATAACGCAGGAAACTACAGCAGCTTTGTGAGAAAGATGGGTTATCCATGTTCAGAAGATAAATATGTATCACGATCACTGAATTCATCTACATTTTTTTAGACAGCGGCCAAATGGAGATCCAAAGTGTGAGAAGACGTAACTCACTCAGGTTCCCTCATTGAGCACATGAGGCATCAACTCGGGCCAGATTGGTGCTTTGAGCAGCAGCCAATCAGCAATCGGGATTGATTGGCAAAAAAAAAATCAATGTAAGGCAGGGGTGGACAGTGTCAGAGCACAGATTTTGAGGCTCTAGCTCTTTGAGACTTGAGTGAGAGAAGGCTGTAGGGAGATATTTTTCCCCACAGTATACTTACTGTTCTCTTCTTTTTTATCTCTGCTCAGTTCGTACAGTAGGTTTGCCAGCAGGATAGATAAATGCTCCTCTTGCGGGATGTGGGAAGGCAGGGAGACCTCCGGTGTCCCTGACAACTACACCCGTGAGAAGTGCATCCAGCTGCTGCTTCTAAAACTCCACTTTAAGGAGTTGGAGCTGGAACCGGATGAACTCCGGATCACCTGGGTGCCTGACAGGGGTGATAGATAGGACACGTAGAGAGGCAGTTACACCCAAGAGGCATGACGCAGGAAACTGGATGACAGCCAGGAAGGGGAATGGGTTAAACCGCTAGTGCAGAGTAGCCCCATGGCCATCCCCCTCAACAACAGGTATAACACTTTGGATATTGTTGGAGGTGGATGATCTAGCAGGGAAATGTCACAGCAGCTGTGACTCTGAAAGGAAGGAGGGGGAAGAGGTGAGCTGCGATGATAGGAGATTCATTAGTTAGGGGAACAGGAAGGAGGTTCAGAAGGAGAGGATCGAGATTTAGAATGGCATGTTGCCTCTCGGGTGTCAGCGTCCGGGACATCTCAGATCAAGTCCTCAACATTCTTAAGTGGGAGAGTGAGCAGCCAGAGATTGAGGTGCATGTTGGTAACGATGATGTAGGTAAGAAGAGTGATGAGGTTTTGCAAAGGGAATTCAGGGAGACAGGTGCAAGTTAAAGGGCAGGACCTCCGGGGATGCTACCCAAGTCACGTGCTAGTGAGGCCAGAAATAGGAAGAAGGAAGTCCGATAGTAGGAATAAAGTCCTATCCAATAGGTTGGGACTTTATTCCTTGTAGTTTAGAAGATTGAGGGCAGATTTGATAGAGGTATACAAAATTATGAGGGGTGTAGATAGGGCAAGTATAAGCAGACTTTTTCCACTGAGATTGAGTGGGACTAGAACGAGAGGTCATGGGTTAAGGGTGAAAGATGAAAAGTTTAAAGGGAACATGAGAAGTATGGGTGGCGAGAGTATGCAAGCAGTGTTTGCGAGCTTGATTTCACCGTCTAAGAGAAGTTTGGATAAGTACATGGATGGTAGGGTTAAGGAGGGCTATGGTGCAGGTGCCAGTCTATGGGAGTAGGCAGTTTAAATGGTTTGGCACAGACTTGATGGGCTGAAGGGCCTGTTTCTGTGCTGTACTTTTCTATGACTCTTTAAGAGACATAAGAGAAAAGCACGCCAGCGCCTTTACATTCTTAGGGTAAGGAGGTTTGGTGTGTCACAAAAAACTCTAACCATCTTCTACAGATTTACTGCTGAAATGCACTGAAGAAAGTGTCCTGAAGAAGGGTCTAGGCCCAAGACCTCGACCGTTTTTTCATTTCCACAGATGCTGCCGAGTTCCTCCAGCATTTTGTGTGTGTTGCTTTGGATTTCCAGCATCTGCAGAATCTCTCGTGTTCGTGACTTACTGTTGAAGGTACCCTAACTGGGGGCATCGTGTCTGATATGACAATTTGAAAGGGCAGGAACAGTCCCCACAGTATCTCTAGGTAAAAGAAAATATTATGAAGTGATTGGAGAAACATCTGTTTCCATAATTTTGGATCTCAATCAGGTTTATTTTGTTGAAATGGAGGTTGAGAATCAAAGAAATTCTGAACTTTTTGCATTGACCAGTTTGTTTTAACAAGCACTCATTTTACACAATGAGGCTGCATGTTTACAGACCATTTGCTGAATTGACAGGGATGATTTCTGTCATGTTGGATCATGCCAAAACCTGGCAATGTGTGAGTTTATTTCAAAAAGAATGCCAGTTATCTTGGCAGTTCTCCACAAGGCTAGCTAGACAGAGGAGAGTGCAAATAGATTGTGTTTCCAGCTACAATGTATTAGAATTCAGATGAAATATGGCATCGGCTGTATATTTTCAGTTTTTGAGATATAAAGTTTGAATCAACCCAAGGGCACAGATCGAATTTAATATATAATGTTTATTTCGAATGTTACTCAGGAAGTTACAAAAGAGCCTGGGGATATCATTGTGAATGATTCATTCAGTGAGGCAGACTTCCACACAGATTAGAGAGAGAGCGAGCGGACAGGGTCCCTGTTCAATGTCACATCTGGGAGGAATTCCTCCAACAGCCCAGGACTCCCTTCATGCTGTACCAGATCATCGTTCGAAATTCTGCACTTAAGTCTCTGGGTGAGACTTGAACCCATAACCATTCTGACTCATAAGTGACTGAACCACAACCTTGCAGAGCAGTCCTAAAGTCGTAGAGCTACCCAGCACAGAAACAGACCCTTCGGCCCAATGCACTTAGTCTAACCATGTTGTCCATTTGCTTGCAGTTGGCCTATATCCCTCTAAACTTTTCCATGTCTCTTCTAAAAGGATTTTATACAGTTGGTTAGAGGGACTGTTTAAAAGCCCCCATTACCAAGATTTCTCCGATATTGACAGGCATAATTGTTGCCTGACATTATTTCAACAAAACTCCAGCTTTGTCACCATCTTAAATCCAAAGGTTTATGGCATTAGGTTTAAACACTGCATTACAGGATTGCAGAAGATTTACAGATTGATACAACACGGTAACAGGCCCTTCGGCCCAACTTCTTCATGCTGACCATGGTCCCACCAAACTAGTCCTACCTGTTTCTTTTGGCCCATATTCCCATAAACACCTCTTATCCATTGCTTAACTAAAAATAGCCTTTGCTAGAAGCTCCTTGCCAAGAAAAATCATGATCATAGAAAGACCAAGATCGCCCACGTCATACGACACAGCACATAACGAGAAAACAATAGAAGTTTCCATTAAACGTCTGAGGATAGAAAATTTCTAAAGCCATTTTGAAAAATAGAAAGCCATAACAGATCAGGTTTCCATCAACCAGTCAACTGTATAACTGTATTCCTCTAGCTGAGGAAGTGATGCAAAACAAGACATTCACAACAGTGATAATAAGCCTGATTCCGACTCATCATCATGCTGATTTAGCCAATCCCACTTGGTTATTTCCTCTGTCGAATACAGCATAATAATATCCAATGAAGACATCTCCAAGGATCCACAATGGTCCGGCAGGGGGAGGAATGTCCATACTTTGGAATCCACTGTTGCATTGCAGCTCTCCCCAAGGATTCTCATACTGCACATGGGATAGACTGGGTTAATGAGTCATACTTAGCCACACGGTTGTATTTCAAATAAATTTAATACACAGGACATGGAAAAATTCAACCCAGGCATCAACCAGCCAAGCTACACATTTTCCAAATTATTTCCCATATACTGTGACAGTGCAGCACTGGGCAAGTCATTTGGTGCACAATGTTGTGCCAATCTTAATGCCAATTTATACTAAATATCCTCCTCCTGTGTACCATCCTCCTACGGCAAGTTATCATAGGCATTGCTGATCCTATGACCAGCCAATCCGGTTTTAATGAATTACTTTGTATTTGATGGACCAACGTGGCCAGGAATGAACTGATTCTTTCACTAATTTGTTCGTGTCCACCCGACAGAGGAAAGAGGAAGATAAAAGAAACTGGTAGAAGATTTCAGTGGGTCAAACAGTTAGGGGCCAGTTTGTGTGGCAGGAAATGGCCAGGCACAGTTTCAGGACCGGACTGGCAGAGTAGTGGGGAGGTGGCCAGTAACAAGTGGTGAAGGGTAGCATGGATGGGTGGGCGGGACGAGCAACAGGTGATTGGTGGATCCAGGTGAGGCGTGGTTGATTGATAGATAGAGTCAGGGTGAAAACTATAACAGAGGCTGCCTTCAGTTTCTGCAACAGACAGTTTGTTCATCTGCAGCTTATAGGAATTGTACCTTTGTTTGTGCTTTAGAAATCATTTGTAATTTGGAAATCTTTTATAAGATAGAAAACTCCTGTGAGTTTTAAATGTGTTTTAAGACTCTTATTTAAAGTTAAATGCATATGACTAAAAATAAATGAACTGTGTTTAATCTACATTATTAGCTGGAAGTATTGCCTCCTTGGTAGGGAGGGGGACCCACTGTTCAGATAGTGGGTATTGGCAGCTACACTCATAATGGAGGATAAACAGAGAAGTGAACTCGTCTTTGAAGAATTGGTGACGACAGTGTAACCACCTTTTGGTGAGTGTACCTACAGCTGTCTCTGAAAGATATGGCTTAAGATCTTCATTTGAGTTTAGAACTTTGCAGTCAGAAAACCCAAAACCATCACAAATTCCCACTGGCTATAAAAAGCTTGTATGTTCTCCCTGTGACTGCGTAGGTTTCCTCCTATTGTTCCGGTTTCTTCCCACATTTCAAAAAAAATGTACAAGCTAGGGTTAGTAAATTGTGGGCATGCTATGTTGGCATTGGAAGTATGGCAGCAGCTACCCCCAGCACATCACAGGCGATGACACAAACAACACATTTCATATGCTTATTTATTTTTTTAGATCTTTACCAATACATGACCGGATCTGATTCAGGCAGAGAAAGTGGGTCAGCCGAAGCTGCAGATTTTGTGTCTAGAGCAGGGGGTTCCCAATCTGGGGTCCACAGATCCCTCGGGTAATGGTAGGGGTCCATGGCATAAAGGAAATTAGGAATTCTTGCTCTAGAAGGAGACCTTGAGCCTAGATGGAAGATGAAGTGATTTTGCTCAAGTTTGCTATGGGCCTCAATATTAAATCAATTTACATGTGTTGTTTTCCTCTGCACTGGCACTTGTGTGGTACTGCTAATGTTCTATACAATATTGCAACTCCAATTCTCTGTTGAGTCAAAGGGGTCACTCTTCTTGGCAGGAAACATGCACCTACCTGAAGAACGTAGGCCTCAGGAGGAAGGACATACTCAACTCCTCCTATTATGAAGGTCACATCAGGCATGCTGGACAAACTGCCACAATCAATGGCCATCTGCGAAAACACAACAATGGTTAGAGACTATATCTGTAGTGCTCCATACCCTGCAATACATCTGCTTATCCAAACTTCTCTTAAATGGTGCAATTGGTCCCTTATCTACGACTTCTGCAGGCAACTCGTTCCACACTCTCATCATTCCCTGTGTTAAGAAGTTACTCCTCGGGTTCCCTTTTTCAACACAAGCCCATGACATCTTCTCTCGTTTCACCCACCCAAAGGGGGAAAATGCCTGAATGTATTCACCCCATCTGTACCCCACTTGAATTTGTTTATCTCCATGAGATCTCCCCTTATTATTATGCACTCTAGGGAATAAAGTCCTAACCTATTCAACCTTTCCCTGTCACTGCGGTCCTCAAGTCCTGGTAACATTCTTGTAACTTCTCTCTGTACTCCCTCAAACCTATCGATGACCTTTACTCTCGCACAGTCAACCATGACATGGTGCTCTAACATGTCATGGTATGACTTGGAAGCTGGACGGAAATTCCTAAAGCAGATGATGGACTACATCTCACCGAGCAGGGGACTGAACATTACACGTATAACTGGTAAGGAGTGGATCATACATGGGGAAGCAGGTGCCGAGTTTTTCACGAATGTGAAATACACTTAGTGGCCACTTTAGTAGATAGAGGAGCATTCATAATAAAGTAGCCACACAGTGGAAGCTGGTGTGATCTTCTGCTGCTGCTACCCATCCCCTTCCAGGTTCCATGTCCTGTGCATTCAGAGATGTTCTTCTGCACACCACTGTTGTGGTGCATGGTTATTTGAGTTATTGTCGCCTTCCTACCAGTCCACCCATTCTCTGATCTCTCTCATTAAGGCGTTTCCACCCACAGAACAGCTCTTCACTTTTTTTTTGTTTCTTGCACCATCCTCTGTAAACTCTAGATTCTGCTGTGCGTGAAAATCACAGAAGATCAGCAGTTTCTGAGCTACTCAAACCACCCCATCTGGCACCAACATTCCACGGTCAAAGTCACTTAGATCATATTTCTTGTCCATTCTGATGTTTGGTCTGAACAACAACTGAATGCCTTGGCTTGCTTTTATGCATTGCTGCCACAGGCTGATGAGATATTTGCATTAACTCAAATACAGGAGCATAGGTGGAGTGAACTCGGCCTTTCCTCCTTGGAGCGACGGAGGATGAAGGGTGACTTGATAGAGGTGTATAAGATGATGAGAGGCATTGATCATGTGGATAGTCAGAGGCTTTTCCCCAGGGCTGGAATGGTTGCCACAAGAGGACACAGGTTTAAGGTGCTGGGGAGTAGGTACAGAGGACATGTCAGTTTTTTACTCGGAGAGTGGTGAGTGCGTGGAATGGGCTGCTGGCAACAGTGGTTGTGGAGGCGGATATGTTAAGGTCTTTTAAGAGACTCCTGGATAGGTACGTGAAACTTAGAAAAATAGAGGGCTATGGGTAAGCCTAGTAACTTCTCAGGTTGGGACATGTTCGCACAATTTTGTGGGCTGAAGGGCCTGTATTGTGCTGTAGGTTTTCTATGTTTCTATGTATACCTAATAAAGTGACCACTGAGTGTATATACAGCCATCTGGAATACCCTCAGATAATTAACACAGAATTGTATTAACTTGTCTCATATTGAATCAAGCAGGTTTCAATTCTACTTCCCATTGCCATTCGGACATCAGTCCATGGCCTCCTCCACTGCTACGATGAGGCCACACTCATGTTGATGAGCAACATCTTATATTCTGTCTCAGTAGACTCCAATCCTGATGGCATGAGCATCAATTTCTCTGACTTCCAATAATTAACCCCCCCCCCACCATTCCCCATTCCTGTTTCCCTCACTTTATCCCCATACCTGCTCATCACCTCCTCCTTCCCTTTCTTCCATGGTCTTCTGTTCCCTCCTATCAGATTCCCCCTTCTCCAGTCCTTTACCTCTTTCACCAATGAACTTCCTAGCTCTACCCCTTCCGCTCTCCCGGTTTCACCTATCACCTGCCATCTTGTATTTCTTCCATCCCCTTATTCTGACTTCTCCCCTTCCTTTCCAGTCCTGAAGAAGGGTCTCGGCCCAAAATATCGACTGTACTCTTCTCCATAGATGATGCCTGGCCTGCTGAGTTCCTCCAGCATTTTGTGTGCGTTGCATCAAACACTGTTTTATCTTCCTCAACAGAGACCTTGAAGAAGGGTCTTCTTCTTAGTCCATCACACTCAATGGTGCATTGGCCATTGACACCAGCTCACCAGAGTTCTCTGTCCTGGGCCAGTACGTCATAATGTCCCCAGGTGCAGCCAATCCTCAAAGATCCTCCTCTCCCAGGGACAAGGTCTTTGGAGCTTCCGGTTACATTTCCGTAGCTCTGGGTTTTAACGGGATGGGGTTGCTAGCCCCATGCTCGACCCTCATCCTTTCACAGCCGGGTTTGGGACCGTCCATGGCTGAGTTCCTGGAGGTATCTAGCTGGTGTTTGGTCTGGACAGATTTGATCACATTTAATATTTCATTGTGACAGAGATGGAGGCTTTTTGGCCCATTGGACCTCAGAACAATCTCAGTCTATCCCATCTATAGGAAGGGTGTCATTAAACTGGAACGGGTGCAGAAAAGTTTCACTGGGATGGTTCTGGGATGGGGCAGCTTTAGTTATAAGGAAAGGCTAAATCGGCAGGGACGATTTTCCCTGAAACAAAGGAGGCTGAAGTGTCACCTGATAAAGGTAAATAAAATCATAAGGTGGATGGTCACAGTCTTATTCCACAAGTCTAAAACTAGTGGGAATAAGTTTTGAGAAGAGACAGGAATTATTTAAAAGGAAACTGAGGGACAACTTTTTTTGCACAGTGTGTACAGAATTAGCTACCACAGGATATAGTATTGGCAGATTTAATTAAAATGTTTAAGACATTCGGAAGTGTGCACGGAGAGGAAATGATTCGAGAAATGTGGGGATACAGCCCAGTCCATCGCAGACAAAGCCCTTCCCATCACTAAGCAGATCTACAAGGAGCACTGTCATAAGAAAGCAGTGTCCAAGGACCCCACCACCACCCAGGTCATGCTCTCTTCTTGCTGCTGTCTTCAGGAAGAAGGTACAGGAGGCCTCAGGGCTCATACCGCTAGTTTCAGGTGCAGTTATTACCCCTCAACCATCAGGCTCCTGGAACAAAGGGGATAACTTCACTCAACTTCATTTGCCCCATCTTTAAAATGTTCCCACAGCTAATAGGCTCACTTTCAAGGACTCTTCATCTCATGTTCTTGATATTTATTGCTTACTTATTAGTATTATTATTACTTCTTTTTCGGTTTGCTCAGATTGTTGTCTTCTGCACACCGGTTGAACCCACAAATTGGGCAGTCTTTCATTGGTTATTATTCGATAGATTTATTGAGTGTTCTCATAAGAAAATGAATCTCAGGGTTGTATAGGATGACATATACGTACTTTGATAATAAAATTTACTTTAAACTTTGAGATCAAGCGTTGGTAGATGGGATTTGTATAGATGGAGACCTGATCAGGACAGGCACGGTAGGCCAAAGGACTGCGGCTCCTCAACACAATGACTGTAGCAATAAAGGGAGTTAACTTTCCTACATATTTCTCTCCAGCAGATAGCCCTCGGATTTAAAAAGGAGACAAGAGCAAGGTTATCGTCACAACAAGAATCCGGAAATGGTTTTGGTTTCAGCGTACCTCTCCTTCGCCACTAGACATGGCCCCGATGCTGCTCTGTATCACACTGATGCTCGTGGTTGGGCCGCTGAGGAGGGAGGTCCCAGTGTCCACAATGGCTTTGCACCCACCTTCACAGGCTACAACGTTGCCTCCAACTTGCACACTGAAAAATTTGAGAGTATGAGAATGAGAATTAGGCGCAGGAATAAACAGCTCTCTTCCATAGTATTCCAGCTCATCTGTTTCAGGGCTTGTGCTCCACATTATCTTGTCCAAAATTTATTCAGTGCACAACATTCCCACAAATAGATTACTGGGTCAATATCATCTGGTAGTGTTATAAGCTGGGAGCCAGAGAGTGTTGGGCTCCGAGGTCTTTTAGAGCACCTGAATTAGCTAATTGTTGTTTAACAAGAGTAATTATTCATTTAGCGTCCCTCATGATTTTTCTTAAGTGCCTCACTCTTTATATTATGGTTTCCTGGTGCTTTCCAGTTAAACTTGAGATACATCCTTATTCTCCTGAATTCCAGTGAGTACAGGCCCAGAGCCATCAAACAGTCATCATATGAGAAGCCTTTCAATCCCAGAATCATTTTTGTATACCTCCTTTGAACCCGCTCCAATTTCTTAGATAAAGAGCCCAAAACTGCTCACAATACTCTATTTGAGGCCTCACCATTGCCTTATGAAGTCTCAATATTACATCCTTGGTTTTATATTCTAGTGCTCTTGAAATGAATGCTAACATTGCATTTGCCATCCTCACCACAGACTCAACCTGCAAATTAACCTTAAGTGGATCCTGCACGAGGACTCCCAAATCCCTTTGCACCTCAGATTTTTGAAATTCTCTCCATTTAGAAAATAATCTATGCTTTTATTTCTTCTACCAATGTGCATAACCGTACGCTTCCAGACACGGTATTCAACCTGCCACCTCTTTGCCCATTCTCCTAACCTGTCTAAGTCTTCCTGAAGCATCTCTGCTTTCTCAAAACTACCTGCCCCTCCACCTATCTTTGTATCATCTGCAAACCTGGCCACAAAGCAATCAATTCCATCATCCAAATCATTGACATATAACATGAAAAGAATCGGTCCCAGCACAGACCCCTGTGGAACACCACTAGTCACCGACAAACAACCAGAAAAGGCTCACTTTGTTCCTAATCTTTACCTCCTGCCAATCAGCCACTGCTTTATCCATACTAGAATCTTTCCCGTAATACCATGGGCTCTTAACTTGTTAGGCAGCCTCTAGAGTGGCACCTTGTCAAAGAACTTCTGAAATCCAAGTACACAATATCAACTGAATCTCCTTTCTCTATCTGGCTTGTTATTTCTTCAAAGAATTCCAGCAAATTTGTCAGGCAAGATTTTCCTTTGAGAAAACTATGCTGACTATGGCCTATTTTTTCATGTGCTTTCAAGTACCACAAAACCATATCCTTAATAATCAACTCCAACGTCTTTCCAACCACTCAACTGGCCTATAGTTTCATTTCTTCTGCCTTTCTCCTATCTTGAAGAGTGGAGTGACATTTACAATTTTCCAGTCCTCTGGAGCCAGACTAAAATCCATTTATTCTGAAAGATCATTACTAATCCCTCCACAATCTCTTCGGCCACCTCTTTCAGACCTTTCAGATGGCAGTGGACCATCTAGTCTACGTGACTTATCTACCTTCAGACCTTTCAACTTCCCATGAACCTTCACAATAATAATGGCAAATTCACACACTTCTGTCCCCTGGCACTCCCGAAATTCTGCTAGTGCCTTCCACAATGAAGAGTGATGCAAAATACTTATTTTGATTGTCCGTTGTTTCCTTGTCCTCCATTAATACATCTCCAGCATCATTTTCCAGCAGTCTGATATCTACTCCCACCTCTCTTTTACAATTTATATATCTGAGAAACTTTTGGTATCCTCTTTTATATAATTGACTAACTTACCTTTGTATTCCATTTTTACCTTCTTTAAAACATTTTTAGAAACATGGAAAACCTACAGCACTATACAGGCCCTTCGGCCCACAAAATTGTGCTGAACATGTCCCTACCTTAGAAATTACTAGGCTTACCTATAGCCCCCTATTTTACTAAGCTCTATGTACCTATCTAAAAGCCTCTTAAAAGATCCTATCGTATCCAACTCCACCACCATTACCAGCAGCCCATTCCACTCACTCACCATTCTCTCAGTAAAAAACTTACCCCTGACATCTCCTCTGTATGTACTCCCCAGCACCTTAAACCTGTGTCCTCTTGTTGCAACCATTTCAGCCCTGGGAAAAAGCCTCTGACTATCCACACGATCAATGCCTCTCATCATCATGTACACCTCTATCAGGTCACCTCTCATCCTCCTTCGCTCCAAGGAGAAATAGTTGCCCTTTGTTGGTTTTTAAAAGCTTCCCAATCCTCTAACTTCGCAATAATTTTTGGTCTATTATATGCCCTCCCTTTGACTCTTATGTGAGCTTTGACTTCCCTTGTCAGCCACGGTTGTGTCACCCTGCCTTTAGAATACTTCTTCCTCTTTGGAGTGTATGTATCCTGCGTCTTCTGAATTGCTCCCAGAAATTCCAGCCATTGCTGTTCTGCCATCATCCCTGCCAGTGTTCTTTTCCAATTTTGGCTAGCTCCTCTGTAATTTATGTCCATGTTATTCCCTTTACCCCACTGTGATACTGATACATCTGACTTTAGCTTCTCCATCTCCAATTGCAGGGAGCGTTTAATCACATTATGATCACTGGCTCCTAAGGGTTCCTTTACCTTTAGCTCTCGAATCAATTCTGGCTCATTGCACAACACAGTTCTGGCTCATCTATTCAGCTAGAATAGCTGAACTTGTGGGCTCAACCACGAGCTGCTCTAAAAAGCCATCTCATAGGCATTCTACAAATTCCCCCTTTGGGACACAGCATCAACTTGATTTTCCCCACCTACTTGACTATTGTAACATTGCCTTGTTGACGTACATTTTCTACCTCCCATTGTAATTTGTAGACCACACCTTCACAACCAGGGTCTTTTTACTCTTGCAGTTTCTTGGCTCTACTCACAATGATTCTACACTTTCCAATCCCATGTTGCCTCTTTCTGATTTGATTTCATTTCTAACCAACAGAGCCATCCTACCCTTTCAGCCTACCTGCCTGTCCTTTCCACACAATGTGTATCCTTGGACGTTAAGCTCCCAGCTATAATCTTCTCTCAGCCACGATTCGCTGATGCGCACAATGTCATACATGCCTGTTACAGTACGTACCTGACCACACCAGCCACTGATGCTTAGATGCTCCAATTCTCTGGAGTGTGGCAAGTTGGCACAGTCCCTTTCAAGATTCTGGTCCGCTCTGCTTATTGGCGTCCATGTTTTAGTGCCAAGATTTCAATATTTAAAGAGCAACTGAATTCAGGTTCGGTACTCAACCATCAGCACAACTTTGGTTCAGTCCGTGATTGCGTTTAGGATTTCTGTGTCACTTGGATTCCCATGTAGTCTCGTCAGGTTCTCAAGAGCCCTGTTCTCATCTCGGTCTCAAAGGCATGTCTCGATTCTGGTCTTGGATATTCCCAGCACTCCCTACCATCCTCGCCTAGGCCCCTTGTCACACGTGCCAATCTGTAACTGTGCTACCAGTTCATCTAATCATATTCCGTATACTACGTGCATTCAAACGTAACACCTTCAATCTGTCTTCATCACCCTTTTTGATTTTATCCCCTTTTACATTACAACTCCTCCCGTTCATTGCAACTTTGCCCTATCATCAGCCGCTCCCTGTTAGTAGTCTGGCTACACACTACCTCGGTTTGTAAACCAACTACCCCATCCTCTGCCCTATCACTCCGGCTCCCATACCCCTACCAAATTAGTTTAAACCCTCCTGAACAGCTCTAGCAAACCTGCCCACAGGAATATTCATCCCGCTCAGGTTCAGGTGTAACCCGTCCCTTTTGCACAGGTCATACCTTCCCCAGAAGAGAGCCCAATGATCCAGAAATCTGAAGCCCTGCCCCCTGCACCAGTTCCTCAACCACTCATTCATCCGCCAAATACTCCTATCCGTATCCTCAGAGGCACGTGGCACTGGGAGCAATCTAGAGATTGCTGCCCTGGAAGTCCTAGTTTTCAGCTTTCTACCTAGCTCCCTAAAATCTCTCTTCAGGACCTGTTCATCTTTACTACGTATGTCATTGGTGCCAATATGTACCAAGACTTCTAGTTTCTCACCTTCTCCTTTAGAATGCCGTGGATCCAGTCCAAGACATACCTGACCCTGGCACCAGGGAGGCAACATACCATCTGGGTGTCTTTATTGTGTCCACAGCTTCGCGCCTCTACTCCTCCAACTATGGAATCTCCTAACATTCCTCTTCACTACTCTGCACTCCTGATCCACAGTGACAGACTCACAGCCAGAGTCTGTGCCCCTTCCCCCGGTAGGTCATTCCCCCTCAACAGTATCCAAAGTGAGAGACTTATTATTGAGGGGAGCGGCCAAGAGGGCTACTCTGCACCGGCTGTCCATTTACATTCCTTCTCCTGACAGTCATCCAGTCACCTGTCTTTTGCAACCTACGGGACAACAACCTCCCTGTAGCTCCTACCTATCACCTCTTCAGACTCCCTAATGAGCTGAAGGACATCAAGCCGCAGCTCCAGATCATTTACACACTCTCTGAGGAGCTGCAGCTTGGTGCATTTGGTTACCTGGGAGCTGGAGATCTCCTAGAATTCTCACATCTTATACAGAGAACAAAGCACTCCCTCTGGAGGTATTCTCACTGCACTAATTGTGATGGGGACCATATTTTGCTCTTTCTTACTTCCTTTCTCTCTTTCTATTTTTCTCCTTCATCCCTTGATATCCAACACTCTCTGCGTCTTATATTCAACAATGGAGAGTCCACATCGGATTGAATTGGACCATTATTATAGCTCGTGCCAAGACACAGTGAAAAGCTTTCATCGTGCAAACAGAGCATACCGTACAGAAGTATACTGAGGTAGTAGAATGCAGAAAGTAACGTTTGAGTTATAGGGAAAGTATAGAGCAAGGCAGGGCAAGTAATAAGGTAGCTTGGGAGAATTCATCTATGAGAGCCATTCAATAGCCTGACAGCTACAAAGGTTTACAATTTGAGTCATGGAATTTCTCCACATTTCAGCTCTAAGTGATCGATTCTTTATCCTGAATCCGTGCTCTGGATTTTCCACCCATGAGGAAAAGTCTCTCCTGCATCTTGCATGTTTTTTAATATATTTCAATGAGACTACTTCTCATTCTTCAGAACCCCAGCAAGAGTATGCTTATTCCAGCGAATATAATGCAAATGTAATTCCTGCGTTACCATTCGCTGAGCCCCAACCTCCTCTCCGTGAACACTGCCTCGGCCTCTCACTAGTTTGGTACAGCTGCCAACATAATCAAAGACCTCACCCACCCTGGACACTCTCTCTTCTCATCCCTCCCATGCAGCAGGAGATACAAAAACAGGAAAGCACAAACTACTAGGCTCAAGAACAGAATGGACCTCTTGCTGGATAAGATAGACTCTTGACCAATTTACCTCATTATGACCTTTCATCTTATTGTCTACCTGAACTTCACTTTCCCTGTAAGTGTAACTTCATTCTGCATTCTATTAATGTTTTCCCTTGTACTACCCAGATGTACAGAGGTGATGAAGTGATCTGTATGGATGGCATGCAAAACAAAGTTCTTCTCTGAACCTCAGTACATATTGGGATAATAAACCAAGTTAAAATCTATCAATTTGTTCTGTTTGCTAATATGTTTGACATTATATTGATATGTTCTTAGTATTATTTATTTAGTATTTTAGTTATTAATAATCATTTTATATTTGCACAAGTTGTCTCATTTTGCCCATCAGTTGCTTGTCAGTGAGAACAATTTTTGCATCGATTCTGTTGCATTTCTCTGTTCTACTGTGAATGCCTGCAAGAAAATGAATCTCAAACTGGTATGTGGGGACCTTGATAATAAATTTACTTTGAACTTTGACCTTCAAACGTGGCCGTTTTTCTTTCACTTACATTATGTGAGCAAAAGGTCGAGAGATTTTATGCAGGGTCCTCCCCTCTCAGTGTGAAGAGGTAAGAGAGCCCCACCTTGCTGTATTTGCGACGTGCCAGTGGACAGCATTCAGCTGCAAAGCCACGACAAACTCAGGAGAAGGGGGATTGGGGCTGATGGAGTTACTCAGCAGGGTGCTAGCATTGACGATAGACAGAATGGTCTCTTACACTGCTGCGATACGTCAATGCTTTGCTCTCAGAGGTGAAGCAAGCCTTTTGAGAATGAACTTAAAGATGGGCAAGCCCTGGTATTAGAAAGTGAAGGCATTCAATTGAGGCAGTCTGAACCGTGCCACGGTGACTGTACGGGGCAAGAGATAACACATATCTGTTGGAAATTGAACACTGCTTTGAAAATTCATTATCACCGTTGGAGAAATGTACTGTCTGAACAGATTCAGGTGGGAAAAGTGACAGAAATGTGGTCTGTGCTACACAAGGTTCATAGCAATAAGCAGAGAGTAGGGCAAACCAAATGAAACTATGGTCTCAAAGGCAGATGATCAAATTTTCCAAAGCATGCATACTCTCACCGTGCAGAGGAAGCACGTGTGGACTGTGAACAGAAACAATGTTCACCACATTCGACCTAAAAGACGCTGACATAACAAAAGCTAACCACTGTTCTTTGCGATGAAAGTGAATGGCTGACACATGACAGCTGAGGTCGCTGGAGATCCGGGCTGAAGATGTAGGTGGGTGAACAGAACAGAGCCAATCTGAAAGTCGCAGCTAAGCACAATAGACAATAGACAGTAGGTGCAGGAGTAGGCCATTCAGCCCTTCTAGCCAGCACCGCCATTCACTGTGATCACGGCTGATCATACACAATCAGTACCCTGTTCCTGCCCTCTCCCCATATCCCTTGACCCCACTATCTATAAGAGCTCTATCTAACTCTCTCTTGAATGCATCCAGAGACTTGGCCTCCACTGCCTTCTGGGGCAGAGCATTCCACATATCCACCACTCTCTGGGTGAAAAAGTTTTTCCACATCTCTCTTCTAAAAGGCCTACCCCTTATTCTTAAACTGTGACCTCTGGTTCTGGACTCACCCAACATTGGGAACATGCTTCCTGCCTCCAGCGTGTCCAATCCCTTAATAATCTTATATGTTTCAATCAGATCCCCTCTCATCTTTCTAAATTCCAGTGTATACAAGCCCAGTCGCTCAAATCTTTCAACATATGACAGTCCCACCATTCCAGGAATTAACCTTGTGAACCTACGCTGCACTCCCTCAATAGCAAGAATGTCCTTCCTCAAATTTGGAGACCAAAACTGCACACAATACTCCAGGGCCCTGTACAGCTGCAGAAGGACCTCTTTATTCCTATACTCAATTCCTCTTGTTATAAAGGCCAGCATGCCATTAGCTTTCTTCACTGCCTGCTGTACCTGCATGCTTGCTTTCGTTGACTGATGTACAAGAACACCTAGATCTCGTTGTACTTCCCCTTTTCCTAACTTGACTCCATTTAGATAGTAATCTGCCTTCCTGTTCTTGCCACCAAAGTGGATAACCTCACATTTATCCACATTAAACTGCATCTGCCATACATTTGTCCACTCACCCAACCTGTCCAAGTCACCCCGCATTCTCATAACATCCTCCTGACATTTCACACTGCCACCCAGCTTTGTGTCATCAGCAAATTTGCTAATGTTACTTTTAATCCCTTCATCTAAATTATTAATGTATATTGTAAACAGCTGTGGTCCCAGCACCGAACCTTGCGGTACCCCACTGGTCACAGCCTGCCATTCCGAAAGGGACCCGCTAATCACTACTCTTTGTTTCCTGTTAGCCAGCCAATTTTAAATCCATGTCAGTACTCTGCCCCCAATACCATGTGCCCTAATTTTGCCCACTAATCTCCTATGTGGGACTTTATCAAAAGCTTTCTGGAAGTCCAGGTACACTACATCCACTGGCTCTCCCTTGTCCATTTTCATAGTTACATCCTCAAAAAACTCCAGAAGATTAGTCAATCATGATTTTCCCTTCATAAATCCATGCTGACTCAGACCGATCCTTCTACTGCTATCCAAACGTGTCGTAATTTCCTCTTTTATAATCGACAAAAACCTTTACAAGTAAAAGTGTCGAGGTAACACAGTTGGAGTAGCTGCTAATGAAATACCAAAGGCAGGTAAAAACTTTACCAACGGTAATTGCTGAGGACCACATCATCTTCTCAGTCCGGCAGTACAGAAGCCTGAGGACCCACACCACCAGTTTCAAGAACAGCTACTTCCTTTCACCCATTCTGTTCTTGAACCAACCTGTAAAACCCTAATCTCTACAATTTAGCAACACTACGACCACTTCAAACACTGAACTAAACGGATGTTTATTTATATTGCTCTAATTGTGTTCCCTGTTGCAAAATATGTGCATAATTTATGTTTAATTGAATGTTGTGAATATTCTGTCTCTGATGCTCGTAGCTGTGAAGCTGCTGCAAGCAAGTTTTACATTGCACCTGTGCTTATGGCAATTAACTTGACTTTGACCTCAAATTCAGCTTTGATTATCAGGCAAATCATCAGTAAAAAGCCGAATATCTCGTCTTTATTCAGGTCCACTGTGGAATCTTGCTGTGTATAAATTGCCTCTTGCATTCCCTACATTCCAACAGTAAACAAAAAAAATTGTATTAATATAAAGCATTATGGGATGATGTGGGCCTTTAGAAATCCAAATATTTATTTTCTTTTATGTTTTAGTATCGTTTATAGCAATCTGCCTAATACCGCACAGGCACACGCCTCCCCACATCTACAGGAGGCATTGCCTCAAGAACATCCATCATCAGAGATTCCCACTATCCAGGCCATGCCACCTTCTCTCAGCTGCCATTGGGGAGGAGGTACAGAAGCCTGTAGTCCCACACCACCAGGTTCAATAATCAAGATCAGACTCAGGTTTAATATCGCCTGCATATGTCATGAAATTTGTTGTCTTTGTAGCAGCAGTACAATGCAATATATAAGAACAGACATGATTACAATATTTACGGCAGAGGGGAAGCCATTGCAAGTGAACCAAAACATTATTCTGTTTAAATTGGATACTGGAGCACAAGTAAATGTTCTTGCAGAATCTGAGTTTAATGCATTAAAGCCAAGACCAAAGTTACATCAGACAAATATAAAAGTGGCTGGCTATTCAGGTGCAGACATTCCAGTTAAAGGAACATGTGTGGCAAAAGTATCACACAAGAATATTGAGCACACGCTTTCAGTTGTGGTCGTGCCAAAAAATGTACAGTCAATACTGGGTTTATCTGCCTGTGAGAGACTGAATTTGGTGAAAAGAGTATTAGTCCTGGACAGTGACACAGAGTCAGAATACAGTGACTGGATGAAAGAGCAAGAGAGAACAGAATTTGATTCCAACGCGGCTAAAGTAAAAGAAGTCATAAAGAAAAATCCCAGACCCATCCCTTTGTTACCAGCATCTGACAAAGCATTGCCACCAAGACCAAACTTGCCGGTACAGTACAATACCGATCTGAAGCCAAAGAGTGACAAGAATCAGGATCCAATTGAAGAAGTGAAAGCACAAGTGAAGGAATTGAATAGTTTTATTGAAATGATGTAATCTCTGCATAAAAAAAAAGATATCACAGTTAATGAATGAATTGCGATTTCTTCGCAAAGACCTCAAGAAACAGCCAGCCTCAAAGTTTCAGTTAACTGATGCAGACCAGACGAAGCATGAAAATAACAACAAAACACAATAACTGTGTGAAACACTTAGAAGGTCTACTCGTGTTCGTAAACCCACAGAGAGACTGATAGAGACTTGTTAAGTTATGCATTGGTTTTGATTAATGTTGCTAATTGTTTTCTTTTTAAGGAAAGGAAGATGTGGTGATATCACGTGTCACATGTCAGAACATGATTGGACAGAGTTCTGAGCATGCACAGAAACATCAAGAAGCTTGTGTGATTAAAATGTGGTTGCTGTTTGCTGTTAAATAAAAGTTCTAGTTAGGTTCTTCCAGAATATGTTTCCTTATGAGTAACCCATGGTACGTGTAAAGAACATAACAGCCGCTGACTGTAAGGAGTTTGTATATTTTCCCTGTGACGGTATCAGTTTTGTCCGGGTGCTCTGGTTTCCTCCCACAATCCAAAGATGTACTGGTTGGTAGGTTAATTGTCATATGGAGATAATTGGACAGCACAGGGTCACTGGGCCGGATATCTTGCTGTATCTCTAATTAAGTAAAATTTAAAAATAAATTTGATGCTGCTGCAAATAAGTTTTTCATTGCACTTGTACAGACATATAACTTGTGCGTAAGACAATAAACTCAACTTTGATTTTGACGACTAACTCAAAAAGCAGTCTATGAAAGGAACTAGCACCCATCACAACTCTTCTAATCCCAGCCAATTATTATCTTCAGGAGTACAGAGAGGAAAGGGAAATTCTCTCTGATTTGATGCGAACAACACATTTCACTGTACGTTTTGATGTTTCAATGTGCACATGACAAATAAATTTTCCTCTTAATCACACACAAATTATTCACATCAGTTCTGTTTTGGTCATCTAAAACAATGCAGTCAGCAGTCTTAGCTAACAATGGAATTACTCAAACCTTCCCATTTTGGGTTGTTGCAAAATGAAACTACTATTTATGAAATGTTTAGTCAGAATTCACAATGCATTTCCCCAAAAGTTTGATAGACTCAGAGAGTCATAGGACGCTACAGCAACAGACACTGGACCTTTGGCCCCTTTAGTCCAAGATGAACTGTTAATCTTATAACATGTTTTCATGATTTGTTTTTGGATGCTAGCTTTATGTCCTTTGAACAGCTATCTAATAAATATAATTTACCTAAAACTCATTTTTTTAGATATTTGCAAGTTAGAATTTTTTTGTATAATGAGTTACAGTCTTTTCCGAAACTATGTCCATTGGACAGTATGGAAAGAATTTTAGCTCTGAATCCTTGTCAAAAGGGTTTAGTAGCTGTCATTTATAATATGATCATGAAAATACAGCCAGAAGTATCAGAAAAAATTAAGAAGGAATGGGAAAAAGAACTTCATTGTCTTATATCCACTGAGCAGTGGGAGAAAATTTTACTATTAGTCAATTCGTCTTCTATTTGTGTTAAGCATGCCTTAATACAATTTAAGGTTGTACATAGAGCTCATATGTCTGAGGATAAACTTGCTCGATTTTATTCTTATGTTAATCAAACCTGTGACAGATGTCATTCTGATGTTGCTTCATTGACCCACATGTTTTGGTCTTGCCCTTGTTTGCAAAATTATTGGAAAGGTATTTTCAGTATTATTTCAATAGTTCTGAATATCAATTTCCAACCGCATCCTATTACTGCAATTTTTGGTTTACCAGTGGTGAATTATAGTCGTTTATCCTCTTCATCTCGATGAATGATCGCATTTGTTATGTTAATGGCTAGAAGATTTATTTTATTGAATTGGAAAGAAATTAATCCAACTATATTTCAGTGGTTTTTTCAAACTATCTCTTGTTTGAGCTTAGAAAAAATTAGAAGTGTTGTTTTTAATCCTTCAGTTAAATTTGAAGAAACTTGGAGACCATATGAGTTAAATAGTCTTTCACTAAACCTCACTTTTATTATCCTTAATTATTTGGATGGAGTTTCAGAGTTATTGGCACTACTGTGTATATCTGACATTATGCAATGGCCCATGTTGGTTAGTGTTTTTTTTTTCTTCTCTTTTTTTGAAGGGGGGGTTATTTCTTTTGTTCATAAATACTGTGAGTTTGGGAGGTTATATATATATATATTGATTATTATATATTTGAATGCCTACTTAAACTATTAACAATGTACTCTCAAACTCTTTGTATTCATGTTTCATTTATGTTTGCTTAAAAATTAATAAAAAGATTTAAAAAGAAAGAAAGAACTATTAATCTGCCTGGTCCCATCACCCTGCATCCAGGATAGAGCCTTCCATACCCCTCTCGTCCATATTTCTCTTAAATGTTGAGATCAAACTCACATTGACTACTTCCACTGACATCTCATTCCACACTCTCATCATTCTCTGAAAGAAGACGTTCCTCCTCATATTTACCTCAAACAATTCACCTTTCATCCTTAACCTTTGACTCACCCCATCTCAGTGGGGGGAAGAAAACCTGCTTGCATTTACCCTATCTGGGAGCAGGTGGTGGATGGTCATTTGAGCAGCTGGTGCAGATCACAGGTCCTGGTTATGCAACCACTGATGCCAGGCAGACAATCTCTGAAGACTATTGATAATGGACGGGGTCGCCCATCTTGTAAAAACACTGCTCAGAAGAAGGCTATGGCTAACTACTTCTGTAGAAAATTCTGCCAAGAACAGTCATGGTCATGGAACCATGATCGCCCATGTCATATGACACAGCACATAATGATGATGTCAAATCATACAAGACAGCTCATAATGATGATGATGGATCAGAATTGTACAAGGGAAAATTTACACCCTTGGTCAGATATTCAGCCAAGTCACTGGTAAACCTCAACTAACAGACCAGAAAGTTGACTTAAATTCCTGCTGGGACCATGTTTACTTAAAATCAGATATTATAGCCATCCTGGGTGATAATGACTACAAATCAAAGCCATTGTATTGTTTTACATGTCTCCCTGATGCACAAGTTGTTCTGAAAGAAACAACACTCTGTGTCCACTTTGTTAGGTACTCCTGTACATCTGCTTGCTAATGCAAATACCTAATTAGCAACAATGCATTTAAAGCATGCAGATGTAGTCAAGAGGTACAGTTGTTGCTCAGAACCAAACATCAGAATAGGAAAGAAATGTGCCCTAAGTGACTTTGACCATGGAATGATTGTTGGTGCCAGATGGGGTGGTTTGAGTATCTCTGAAACTGTGCACACCTGGGATTTTCATGCACAACAGGCTCCAGAGTTTACAGAGAACGGTGCAAAAAGCAAAATACATCCAGTGAGCAGCAGTTCTGTGAGTGAAAACATCTTATTAATGAGGGAGGTCAGAGGTCCTCACCGTAACCGGATCTTGGATTTCTTGATGGAAAGACCCCAGCTAGTCCGAGTTGGCAAACTTTACAAGCTCTCTCATGCTAACCACTGGTGCCCCCCAAGATTGCGTGCTCACCCTGCTGCTGACTCATGACTGCACTGCTAGATCCCCGTCAAACCGCACCACCAACCTCGCTGATGATACCACAGCGGCGGGCCTCATTAGCAACAACGATGAGTCAGCATACAGGCTCGTCAAATGGTGTGAGATCAACAACCTGTGTCTCAGCGTGGACAAGGCAAAGGAAATGATTGTGGACTTCAGGAAGATGCAGGTCGACCACTTGCCATTGCATGTCAATGGCTCTGCCGTGGAGAGAGAGTGTAGAGCACAAAGTTCCTTGGTGTGCTCAGAATGGCATTCTAACCAGGACCCACAACTCCGCCTCATTAGTCAAGAGGTCACAGCAGTGTCTACACAATCTGAGGAGACTGGGGCATAAAAGGTTCCCCACCCCCTTTCTAACAACTTTCTACAGGAGCGCCATTGAGAGTGTGCTGTCTGGCTGCATCATAGCGTGGTACGGAAGCTACAAGGCATTGGACCATAAGACCCTACGGAGGACAGAAAAAGCCACCGAGGGGATCAGCGGGGCTTCCATTCTTGCTATTTGGGACATCTACAGGGAGCATTATATACAAAGGGCCTGAGCACTGTTGAGGGTCAATACCACCCACCCATCTCTTTGACCCACTGCCATCAGGAAGGAGGTACATGAGCATCAGGACTAGAACCACCGAACTGGGAACCAGCTTTATCTCTCAGCCTGTGAGACTAACAAATACCCTGCCACCACTCACAAACATTATGATTGCGAGCTGTTTATTGTTTACTGGTTCTGTGCACTAAATGCACTTTGAATAATATTTTATTAACTTATTTATAGTAATATTTTGGTTTATGTGCTGTGTGTGATATATGTTTTATGGGTGCAGGGGAATGTTGTTTTGTTTGGTTGAATATAATAATAATAAGTACTTTATTGATCCCGAGTGGAAAATTATTTTGTTACAGCAACAACATTTAAAGACACACTTAGTAATAATAATAAATAATGATAATAACAACAACAACAACAATAATAATAATAATAATAATAATATACACAATAATAATTAACCAATGTGCAATAATAATGTAGGAAATAATAAAGCAGAGACTATTGTACTCCGATGTGTGTTCTCCTGTCGCACAGAGATGAACTGTTGGTTATGCTTATTGCATATTAGTAGAAAATGTTTTCTGTAACAGTCCCTGTGATGGCGGAGCTGAATGAGTCTTTTCGAAAGAGTACTCTGCTGCTTATTCAGTCGGTCATGGAGAGGATGTGCCAAATTGTCCATAATGGACAACAGTTTGTTTAGTGACCTCCTCTCCACCACTAACTCTAAAGAGTCTGGGCTGTTGCCAAGGACGGATCCAGCCTTATTGATGATTTTATTTAGTCTTTTTGCATCTCCAGCGCCGATGCTGCTCCCCCAACATAAAGCCTCAAAGAGGACTGACTTGCTACAAGACTGGTAAGAGATCTCCAACATCCTGCTGCTCATGTTGAAGGATCTCAGCTCCCTTAGAAAATAGAGTCTGCTCATCCCCTTCTTGAAAAACAGCCTTGGTGTTGGTTCTCCAGTCAAGTCTGTTGTCGAGGTGAACACTCATGTATTTGTACTCCTCCACCACCACAACTCCATCTCCCAGATTGTAACCTGGACTCGTCACCGTCCTCCTCCTCCTAAAATCAATCATCATCTTCCTGGTTTTGGCCACATTCTGGAGCAGGTGATTCCTCCCACACCACTCCTGTGGTGGACTATGTGCCTGTCTGGACACGCCCCCTGCTGACTGCTCCTGTGGCTCCTCCCACAGGCCCCTGTATAAAGGCGATCTGAGGCCTGACGCTCGGCCTCAGTCTCCAGGACATAGTATGATGGTCACTCACTCCTGGTTCCTTCTTCCAGTCAATAAAAGCCGATATCTCGCCTTACGTCTCAGAGTGAGTTATTGATGGTGCATCAACTCCACAACTTTGTCCACCAGTCCTATGTTCTCCAAGGCCTGCCCATCTCTGATACACCCAATCACTGCAGAGTCATCAAAGAACTTCTGCAATTGGCAAGACTGAAAGTCTGAGGTCTACAGTATGAACAGAAACGGAGATGGGACAGTCCCTTGTGGCGCTCCAGTGCCACCCTCCACCATCTCAGACAGAGAACCATTCAGCCGTACAAACTGGGGTCTATCTGTCAGGTAGTCAGAAATCCAGGAGATAGTGGATTTGTCTTCACCCATGCTTTACAGCGTCTCACTCAAAAGAAGTGGCTGCATTATATTAAAGGCACTAGAGAAATCAGAATATGTGGCTCTCACAATGCCACCAGCATCATCCAGGTGGAAGTGAACTCTCTGCAGTAGGTAGATGATTGCATCATCCACTCCCTCATGAGGCTGGGAGGCAAACTGTAGAGGGTCCAATGAAGATCTCACCGGCAGTCCTAGGTAAGTCAGGACCTGCCTTTCCAGCACCTTCACCACCTGAGATGTGAGGGCAATTAATCTGTAGTCATTAAGTTCAGATGGAGTCCCCGTCTTGGGTATAGGAACCAAGCAGGAAGACTTCCATAGCACCAGTATCTTTACCTGACTCAGATCGTGAACGTGCTGCAAAAAGCATATACAGGCAGATGACCAATAAACTTGAACCTGACATTGAAAATGTCCAGACTGGTTCAGGTGGACAGGAAGGGGACAGTAACGTATTGCAACAGTGGTGTGCAGAAGAGTACCTCGAATGCATGACACTTAGAACTTTGAAGTGGCTGGGCTACAGCAGCAGAAGATCATGGACGCACATCGTAGTGGCCACTTTATTAGGTACAGCAGGCACACAACAGAATGGTCACAGAGTTTTTACTCCACAACATCTTTACTCCAACCCGAAGATTCAAGGTTCAGATTCCAATCCGATTCATTTATTTATCACACCTATGTCACAACAAACAGTAAAATATGTTGTTTTCATTACCAATCAAGTCACCCAAGGGTGGGCTGGGGGCAGCCCAAGTTCGTCACCACACATGGCGTAGCATCCCCATGCCCGGGACAACACCGGACACCACAAGCGACAAAGCAACTAAATCAAAACAAGCCCCATTTCTCCAACTGCACATCCACAACCCTCCAGCCCCCTTGGTTGCCCTAAGAAATGGCCTTTCTGGTAGAAACATAGAAAACCTACAACACAATACAGGCCTTTCAGCCCACAAAGCTCTGCTGAATATGTCCTTACCTTAGAACTATCTAAGTTCTAAGATAGTTAGAATCTACCCTAATCTAACTATCTAGGCTTACCCATAGCCCTCTAAGCTCCAGGAGTGTCTTAAAAGACCCTATCGTTTCCGCCTCCCACCGCTGCTGGCAGCCAATTCCACGCACTCACCACTCTCTGCGTAAAAAACTTACCCCTGACATCTCCTCAGTACCTACTTCCGGGCACCTTAAAACTATGCCCTCTTGTGCTAGCCATTTCAACCATGGGGAAAAGCCTCTGACTATCCACACGATCAATGCCTCTCATTAGGGGCCCTAAACAGTGGCCGTGTCAAGACGCCCAGATCGCTGAATAATGTACATTGTAAAGATATTGAAGTTAAAAGATTATTAAGGAAAGTGGGGGTGTGCATTGAAATAGATTACACCTTCTAAAGACCTGGCAGATGCTTGCTCTGTTAATTGGCTATTTCATTCCACAGTTCTATCATACAACTGGCTGCCCACTTCCCTGTCCGGGGATCTACTGCCATCTAGTGGCTTAGGCTAAAACTACATCTCCCTATGCAGAAACACAGTGTAGCACATCAATAGCATTTACTGAAGTCTCATATTTAAAGTGCTTTCACTAGTTCCAAGGCATTTTACAGTTAATGAAGCACTTTTGAACTGTGGTCAGCACTGTAATGCCTGGTATGCAATAGCCATCAAGCTCCCATTAAATCAATAGCATTAGGAGTTTGAGGAAATTTGGCATGTCAGCAAAAACACTCACAAATTTCTACAGATGTACTGTGGAGAGCATTCTAACCTGCTGCATCACCATTTAGTATGGGGAAGGTTATTGCACAGAATCGAAGTAAGCTGCAGGGAGTTGCAAAACTAGTCAGCTCTATCATGGGCACTAGCCTCTGTAGTATCCAAGATATCTTCAGGGAGCAATGCCTCAAAAAGATGGCATCCACCATTAAGGAGCCCCAGCACCCAAGACATGCCCTCTTCTCATTGTTACCATCAGGAAAGAGGTGAGCAATAAATATCAAGAACATGAGATGAAGAGTCTTTGAAAGTGAGTCCAGTTCAGTGATAGGGTGAGTGACATTGAGTGAAGTTATCCCCTCTGGTTCAAGAGCCCGATTGTTAAGGTTAATAACAGTCTAAATTGCATCAGATCAAATCAGTGAGGTTTGTAGTGGGCAGCCTATAAGTGGAGCCACATTTCAAGCACCAACATGGTATGCCCACAACTCACTAACTCTAACCTATAAAATCATAAGATAAGATAGAGGGGTAGAATTAGGCCATTTGGCCCAGTGAGTCTGCACCCACAACTCACTAACTCTAACCTATAAAATCATAAGACCATAAGATATAGGAGCAGAACTAGGCCATTTGGCCCATTGAGTCTGCTCGCCCATTTCATCATGGCTGATACATTTTCTTTCTCAGTCCCAATCTCCTGCCTTCTCCTGGTATTTCTTCATGCCCTGACTAATCAAGAATCTCTCAACATCTGCCTTAAATATACCCAATGATATGGCCTCCACATCTGCCTGTGGCAACAAATTCCACAGATTCACCACTCTATGGCTAAAGAAATTCCTCCTCGCCTCCAACCTAAAAGGATATCCCTCTATTCTGAGGCTGCGTCCTCTGGTCTTAGACTCTTCCACTATAGAAAACATCCACTCCACATCCACTCTAACGAGGCCTTTCAACATTCAACAGGTTTCAATTAGATCAACCCTCATTACTCTGAATTCCAGTGAGTCGAGGCTCAGAGCCATCAGACTCTTCTCATATGACAAGCCTTTCAAACCTGGAATCATTTTCAAAACTCACAATACTCCAAGTGAGGCCTCACCAGTGCTTTATAAAGCCACAGCATTACATCCTTGCTTTGTCTTTTTTTTGTTTTTGGGATGTGGGAGGAAACTGGAGAACATAGAGGTTATCTGCATGGTCATGGGGAGAACACACGGTCAGCGGGAGGAATCGAACCCCAATTTCACAGCCAATGCTCTAACGCGGTACGCTAGCTGGTACGTTGCCATGCTGCCTTGTATCAGCACATCGCCGAGGCATTCATGTCCCTGGACTCGAAGCTGGCCTCTCTGATAGGTCAGCAATCCCTTGGGGCTGGCCCTGAGTTTCAGCCTGGTTTTCTGTGTAAGCGGTGCCTGCACTTACCCATCCAGCTGGATTTGCCAGTACCCTTGCTTAGTCACAGGAATCCAGTTGAGTTCCCCAACGAAATGTGCAGGATCAAATCCACCGAAAATTATTTCACTTCCCTTCCCGTCATCCCTGGAGGGAGAAAGAAACAGGAAGAGAAACGGTTAAAATCTGAATGCTATTCATAGTAAAGCTTTCTTAATTTAATTTATTCTAATTTTTATTTCGATGTACAGTGTGGAACAGGCCCCTTTCCAGCCTAATGAGGCATGCCGCGTAACAACACACTGTTTCATCCCTAGCCTAAACAAAGGACAATTTACAATTAACCTACTAACCTTACCTCTTTGGAATGTGGGAGGAAACCCGATCACCCAGAGAAAACCCACACACTCGCGGGGAGAACATAGAAACTTATTACAGGGGACACTGGAACTGAACTCCCAACTCCAATGCCCCTAGTTGTAATAGTGTCATACTCACTACAATGCTACCATGGTGCCCCAAAAGGGTAAATATGGCCCAACCTTCATCAGGTAGTAGATGCCAAAAGTTAAAAAACAAAGGGCGATTGGAAGTCCAAAAGTCAAGGCCCGATAACCGAAGGCCCTAGGTCTATGTGTCTAAGGCCCACTGGCAAAGTTGGAGACTTATTGCAAATCCACTGGAGGCCCAGAGGCCTGCCTGGTTTTGGAGAGCTCTCTGTGTGGGTGTGTGGGTAGCTGGGTTGGGGGACAGAGGGAAAAGGTCATCTCCACTTCCTGAGAATATTAAGGTGAATGAGGCCAACTTTGAACCAAATTTTTACAGGAGCACCATCAAGAATGTCCTGGCTAGTTGCAAGACCATCTGGTAGTAGAATTGCAAGACATCTGACCACAAGACTCTACAAAGGATTGTGAAGTCTGCTCATTGAAGCCTTTCTTCCGCTGATCAAAGATATTTATCAGGACCACTGCATACGAAGGGCCTTAGCATTGTCAATGATCCCTACCAGCAGTCCAACAATCTCTTTGACCCTCTACTATCAGGCAGGAGGTACTGTAGCATCTAATGCCCTTCCCTTGGACAACATCGGTGGCGTGGAGAGGGGAGACTTGCAGCTTGGGCAACTGCCGGTCTTCCATAAAAAAAATACCTTGCCCAGGCTTGTGACCTGGAAACCCTCCAAGGTGCAAATCCATGGTCTATCTAGACTAACGGAGGCCTACATACACTGTAGCATCAAGGCAAGAACTGTTAGGAGACCCTTCCCCCCCAGGCTGTGAGACGATGGAACTTCCTGCCACCACCCAGGACTCATCACCTTGGGCTCCACGGTAGCATAACGGTTAGTGCGACGCTATTACAGCTCACAGCATTCCAGAGTTCAGAGTTCAATTCCAACATTGTTCTGTGAGGAGTCCGTACATCCTCCGTGTGAAATGCGTGGGTTTTCCCCAGATGCGCTGGTTTCCTCCCACAGACGTAAAGGGTAGGTTAACTGCTCATTGTAAATTGTTCTGTGGTTAGAGTAGATTTAATTGGGTGTGTCAGGGGCTGTGTGACATGACTTGAAGGTCTGGAAGAGCCAACTTTGCTCTGTATTGCTAAATAAATAACATTCATGAAGCACATGAAACGCTATACCGTTTACTTTTTAACTTGTGTCACCAATGTACCATATTATTTGTTATTATTATATTATTTATTAGTGGTGATATTACTTTATGAGTTCTGTTTGTGAGTTATCTGTACATGTTGTCCAAAGGCATTGGACAGCTGGTAACAAGAGTCATAGCATTGACCAACCCTTTCAGCCCAACCTCTTCATGCCAAGCAAGATGACTATCTGAGTTAGTCACACTTACCTGTGTTTAGTCCATATCCCTCTGGCACTTTTCTGTCCATTAGGCAGCACTTTAAGTATGAAAGGTGTAGGGGAATTTGCATTCTTATGCCATACAGAAATTGTTTGTTTGTTTATTTATTTATTTATCTAGAGATACAGTGCAGAGCACCACCCACCAATTCAACTATTTAACCCTAGCTTAATTGCAGAACCCTCCAAGAGGACCACAATCTTGTCAAAGGGTTTGGAGGCTTGTGTACCTCAATGACCCGGAGTGTTATGGTGACTGGAGTCACGGCCTTGTGCTTTGGCTCTTGGTACCTTCACCCATGCCAAGCAGGTCAAAGGGTAGAGGTCAGACTAAGAGTGGTCCACCAGTCCTCCAGGTTCAGGAGTTTAGCTCAGGGTTAACAACCATAACTGGTCGAAAAAAAATTGTTATGGAAACAGCAATGAAGAACCCTCCTGTGCGATGGTGTGGACAGAGATGGAGAACCTTCATTGCTGCCCTAAATGCAAGTGACATAATGGGCAGTAGGTAAGTAAGTAATCACAGGACAATTTACTAATTAACCTACTAATTGGTATGTCATTGGACTATGGAAGGAGACTAGAGAACCCAAAGTTAACCCACAGACTCACAGGGAGACAGCACCAGTATTGAACTCCAAACTCCAGATCACTACGGTCGCCTATTGTCCCATAACTTCAGATATCAAAAATCTAGATACATTGCAATCAGAGTGCACGTAAGTGTTCCAGCAAGTGGTTGAGCACAAAACGCATTACTGGAGAGTCCTACCTGGACAGGAACACAGAGAACAGCGGCTGCTCCACCAGGTTCTGGGCCATCATGTTGTCGAACACAGGTGTGGCATCTGCTACAGCGATGGACGGGTAGGCCAGACCCAAGATACCATCGAATGGGGAGTACTCAAACGTGGTGCCTGGCTCCGTCACGCTTTCCCCAAACATCTGGTCCACAACAGAGAAGCCTTCAATCTAAGTGCAGGAGGAAACAGTAGTGATTAGGTAACTCTCTCATTAGGACACTAACTTCTAATGTTGGAAACGGTGCAGCCAATTTCAGACATATTGGTTGAAGGAGAAACGTTGGCCAGGTCTTGGTGGGGGACCATTCTGCGGAAGTATGTCATTGAATAGTAGCAAACATCTCAACTTGTCCAATGCAAAGGCATCACCTCCACAATAGGCACCAAATTGCCAATTTTTTTAATGCTCTCATCTACTGGGTAGGACGACAAATGCAAAGTTTTATTAGTTAGTCTGTGGTGTTCTCTGCATGGAGAGAGGTAAATGCAGATCTGGAGATTCTGAACATAGAACATAAAACAAAAAAAAACAGAGGATAAAATGTCTGTGCCAAGCTAAGCACTAAATTAAACTAAACCGTTCTGCCTGCACAGGATCCCCATCTCTCTATTCTCTGCATTTCATGTGTCTAATTTAAAAGCCTCTTGAATGCCATTATGAACCGGACTGGATTAGAGAGCTTAAGGTCAGGGAACTGCATATGATCCACACACCCTGCATGTTCATATGCTTGTCTAATTGATTCTTAATCACTGTTGTTGTACGTGCCTCCACCCTTCCTTAGCAGCACTTTCCAGGCATCCACGTCTCTCTATAAAAAAAAAATTCAACTTCACGTTTAATTGCTATTCAATCACACATGAATATCCATGCATACTTGTCTGTATTCCTCTGCACTCTTTGTGTTGCACCATGCAACCACACGACTGTTTCTTGATCATTTTGTCTGCTTTGTGACGAGGCCAAGTTGCGAGCTCGACACTCAACCCAGCACATTTGGAAAGTGTGAATAGAGCCGGCCGAATTCGAACCAAAGACCACTTGCCTTGAAATCCAGTGTTCATGTGACTACACTACCAGCTGGTTTACCCATGATAACGTCCAAATGAAGTAGCATTCCTCTAGGGCCAAGGTGTAAAACACAGCAACAACAGCCAATTTCAGACATATTGGTTGAAGGAGAAACTTTGGCCAGGTCTTGGTGGGGGAACATTCTGCGGAAGTATGTCATTGAATAGTAGCAAACATCTCAACTTGTCCAATGCAAAGGCACCACCTCCACAATAGGCACCAAATTGCCAATTTCTTTTAATGCTCTCATCCACAACACTTTATAAACCGGCTGGGTAGCCTCCAACCTGATGGCATGAACATTGACTTCTCTAACTTCCGTTAATGCCCCTCCTCCCCTTCTTACCCCATCCTTGACATATTTAGTTGTTTTTTTTTCTCTCTCTCTGCCCATCACTCTGCCTGTTCTCCATCTCCCTCTGGTGCTCCCCTCCCCCTTTCTTTCTCCCGAGGCCTCTCGTCCCATGATCCTTTCCCTTCTCCAGCTCTGTATCCCTTTTGCCAATCACCTTTCCAGCTCTTAGCTTCACCCCACCCCCTCCAGTCTTCTCCTATCATTTCGCATTTCCCCCTCCCCTTCCTACTTTCAAATCTCTTACTATCTCTCCTTTCAGTTAGTCTTGACGAAGGGTCTCGGCCCAAAACGTCGACAGTGCTTCTCCCTATAGATGCTGCCTGGCCTGCTGTGTTCCACCAGCATTTTGTGTGTGTTGTGTGAATTTCCAGCATCTGCAGATTTCCTCGTGTTTGCTCTTTAAAAACAACAGACACTTATGATTTAGCAGTGAGTGTGCAATCACACAAAAAAGATATAATAATGCCCAAGTCCCTGAGTCATGACCTGTGGGTTGCCGTGCATGGATGCTGTCAGCAAGAACAAGCCTATAGTAATCTGTCGATGAACACAATCCAGCTTATCTTCAACCAATCAAACACTGGAGGGCAGTGTCGACAGGAGGGGCCAGTCACCTCTCCCCACGCCACACCGCCTCCAGGATCACTTCTCCTGGCGGGCTGCGACAGGTGACCCAGCGACATGACACCTAGACCACGCAGCTCCCCTGCCATCGGTCTCGCCAATAAACCAGCAAACCAGACTTGCAGCATTCTGCATTACCAATATACAACAAGGTCTTCTGATCAAATAAAAACATACAAGGCAATCACTCACTGCTAGACTGCACAACCATCTTCGGGCGCTAATTCCAACACTTTGCTATAACAGACCCCTCCTATTTCCTTTAAACTTCCATTCTCTCACCTTAAATGCCCATCCTTCTAGCACTTGGCATTTCTACACTGTGAACAAAAACTGACAATCTCCCCTGTTTTTGCGTCTCATTATTTTATAAAGTCTTCATTCAGCCTCTGATGCGCCTGAGAAAACAACTCAATTTTGCCCGATCCCTTCTTGTAGCTGATACTCTCTAATCCAGGCAGCATCCTGGTGAACCTCTTCTGATCCGCCTGTAAATCCTCCACGTTTCTGTAATTGGATATCCAGAACTGCACCTAAAACTCTTTGGGTGGTGGGGTGGAGGTAGGTCTCGACCAAAGAAGGTGTAAGGCATTAGCTCTGCTAGTCTGAAAGTCACCCTTAAGGGGTAGCACTTGCTTAGCCCTCCCCCACACCTCTGATCAGGGTCACGTGAAGCCATGGGAGCAGGTGGTGGATGGTCACATGGGCAGCTGGTGCGTCTGCAACCACTGACTCCAGGCAACAAACTCTGAGGAGTATTGACAATGGGTGGGATCACCCGCCTTGTAAAGACACTGCCCCAGAAGAAGGCAATGAAAAACGACTTCTGCAGAAAAAATTCCCAAGATCAATCATGGTCATGGAAAGATCGTGATCACCCTAGTCATATGACATGGCACATAATGATGATGTCATATGATGCAACACATATGATGATGATAATGGATAATAAATGCTGCTGCATGGTGGCCATCATGGAAAGAGATCAACAGCTATGACTCACTTCCCATGATTCTTGGTAGCAAGGACATGGCAGCTGCAATCTCCGCAGGCCATTACCAAAGAGAAATGTGCAGGTCGCATTTTAAAGCGGCCATCAGGGGAAACCCACCCAAATGATATATCAAAGATAATTTTTCCCACTGTTGCTATATTTTATTGCTTTATCCCAATTGAATATTAGCGCAGAACAAATTTACTATACCAAGCAAGGGTTAGTCCAACTTCTGGGCACATGGGAATCCCATCTGAAGTATCAGGTCACATCTTAGAATAATTACTCACGTTCACCGTGTCTGTTGCCATTACTCCAGAGAGGCTGCCAGTTCCATAGTGGAGTGAGAAGGGACGGCCGACCCTCTCATAAGTTGATGAATCTTCTGGGATATATTTGTGATGCTGCTCTGTAAAACAAGAACTCTTCACAAATGAGCGCTTCGGTCTTGGTAAAGCATTGGTCATTTAACCCACTTGATTTCATACCGTAATGTACAACTTATGAGTCCAATGCACAGGATTAAAAGGGGCTACAGAACCTTGTACTCTCGGCAAGCTTCAACATGAGCACAAGTGTCCCCACCGTCGAGGACATCTTCAAACAGCGATGCCTTAGAAAGGCGGCATTCACCATTAAGGGCCCTCACCATCTGGGACATGCCCACTTCTCGTTACTACCATCAGGGAGGAGGTACAGGAGCCTGAAGACCCACCCACACTCAATGCCTCTTTGCTTCTGCCATCAGAATTCCTTTAGCCAAAGGGTGGCGAAGTTGTGGAATTTGTTGCCACATGCAGCTGTGGAGGCCAGGCTGTTGGGTGTATTTAAGGCAGAGATTGATAGGTTCTTGATTGGACATGGCTTCAAAGGTTACGGGGAGAAGGCCAGGAACTGGGGTTGAGGAGGAGATAGAAAAAAGGATCAGCCATGATTAAATAGCGGAGTAGACTCGATGGGCCAGATGGCTGAATTTTGCTTCTATGCCTTATGCTCTTATGGTCTAATTCTAAATGGTCCATGAACCCATGAAGATTCCCTTGCTTTTCCCTCTTCACGTTGTTTATTTATTTATTTTGGAAGATATAGTAATATTTTATGTCTTCCACCGTACAGCTGACTCATAACAGCACATTTCATGACATACGTCAGTGCTAATAAACTTGTCCTTGATTCTGATTTCTTTCAATCTCTTCATTTGAGCCCCAGAACTGGACTTCGGTTTGTATGAGAGTATAAGAAATCAGGAAGATTAAAGCCGAACTTTATTTGTCACATGTACATCAAACCTTCGCAAAACAGTGAACTATTTTGTTTGCATCAATGACCAAGGATGTGCTGGGGGCAGCCTGCAAGAGCCACGGTTACTCTGGCGCCAATAACTTACTAACCCTAACCTTGACCTGTAATTGGATATCCATTTGCAGTCCAATTTGGACTGTGGGAGGAAAGCAGAGCACCCAGAGGAACCCCACACATTCGCAGGGAGAATGCACAAATCCTTACAGACAGTGGCAGGAATTGAACCCTCTTTGGAGCTGTAAGGTGTTACACTAACTACGACGTTACCATGAACTCGTGTTCAGCACTTATCCCTTCGAGCCTGCCCTGCCAGTTACTGTGATTGTGACTGTTTTACCCCAGGCCTCATCTCCCCTTCTGTGCCTGTTTCCCATAGCCTCAGTACCTCTATCTTTAAGTTGCCAATGATCGAACCTCCACAACTCTGCAGCTTTAAATTCCTGGGTGTTAACATTTTGGATGTCCTGCTCTGGCTCCACCACAAATACAATCACAAGGAAGGCATGCCAGTCTCTTTACTTTCTTAGATGTTTGAGGAAGCTCGGCATGACACTGAACTCTCTTACAAACTTCTATAGGTACACTGTAGAACGTATCCTGACTGGTTCTATCGTGGTCTGGTCTGGCAACTTGAAAGCACAGGAACATCAAAGAGTAGTGGACTCTGCCCAATATATCATGCCACATCCCTTTTCACCATTGGTAGTAAGTAAAGGAGGAGATGCCTCAAGGAGGTTACGTCCATCATCAAAGATCCCCACCGTACAGGCCACACAATCTTCTCATAACTATCACCGGGCAGGAGGGTCAGAAACCTCAAGCAACATACCACTGGTCCCTCAAAACACCTTCCAAGAACTTACCCACTACTAACATCAGGCTCACCAGCCTATAATTTCATGGCTTATTCTTAGAGCCTTTCTTGAACAACAGAACAAAATTAGCTATCCTCCACTCCTCCGGCACCTCATCTGTGCCTAAGGACATTTGAACTTGTACTGTCAGAGCTCCTGCAGTTACTAGCTTCCTACAAGGTCCGAGGGGAAACCTTGTCAGCCCCTGGGGATCAATCCACCCTAGTCTGCTTCAAGACAGCAAGTATCTCCTCTTCAGTAATCTGTATATCGTCCATGATCTCACTGCAGTTTTGCCTCAGCTCTATAGGTTCTGTTCATTCCCTGAGTCAGTACGGATGCAAAAAGTCCTTTTATGGTCTGCCCGAACTCTTCTGGCTCCATGTATAGATGAACACGCTGACTTTCAAGTGGACCATTTTGTCCCCTGCTATCCTTTTGCTCTTAATACATCTGTAGAAGCCCTTGGGATTCTCCTTCACCTTGTCTGCCAGAGCAAACTCACGCCTTTCTTTATTCCTCCTGATTTCCTTCTGAAGTGTCCTCCTGCTTTTCTGATACTCCTCAAGTGATTGATATTGCTTGATTTTAAAGGGAATGCCTGTCAGGGAGGGGATAGTAAGTGTTTTCAAGATCCAAGGTTGCTTAATGCCAATTCACGTTCACAAGTGTAAAGGAGAACAAAATCATTGTTATTCCAGATCTGATACAGCATTAAAAAAATCACAGAAAATAAAGAACATAATAATCATAAAAACACAATAAATATAAGATAGCTTATCTATATAGATTTTTTTATGTTCACAATGTGATGCTAGGCTGTACATTAGGAGAATGACATGAAATAATAAAGTGGTGGTGGAGTTAGTGGGTGGAGGTGTTGATCAGCCTTATACTTGGAGAAAGTAACTGTGTTTGAGTCTGGGGGTCCTACATAGCCTCCTCCCTGATGGGATTGGGTCAAACAGTCCATGAGCAGTGTTGATGGGACCCTTCCTGATGTTACTTTTCCAGAACCTTTCTGAACCTCAGATACTGACAGTTCTTTTCCCCAATAGATAGCCACTCAGCCCATTGAGTTTCCCCTGCAGATTGTCTACTGCTGGGAACTTATTTACTTAGTCACTTTTCCCTTTGGGTCAATGTTGGCTCCTATAATCCCAACCCCTCCTCATTCCTACAACACCTTTTCCTTCAGTAATGCCCCTCTGATTCTTTTTGCCATCAAGGGGTTATATATATGTTCGTTCATTATGTGCCATGCCATAGGATGTGGGTGATTATGATCTTTCCATGACCGTGATTGACCTTGACAAAGTTTTCGACAGAACTGGTTTGCCATTGCCTTCTCCTGGGCAGTGTCTTTACAAGATGACGACCCCAGCCATTATCAATACTCTTCAGAGATTGTCTGCCTGGTGTCAGTGGTCACATAACCAGGACTTGTGATCTGCACCAGCTGCTCAAGCGACCACCCACCACCTGCTCCATGGCTTCACATCACCCTGATCAGGGGGCTAAAGAGGTGCTATACCCTGCCCTAAGGGAGGGGAGGAGCACCTTACACCTCCTTTGGTAGAGATGAACCCCCCCCCCCACCCATTATATATACAGCAACCAAATAACACACTAGCTCATCTTTGGGATGTGGATGGAAACTAGAGATCCCAAGGAAGTCCCACATGGTCATAAAGGCAAAATATAAACTGTGGTCAGAATCAAACATAACTAATCAGGGTCAAAAATAACTTTATTTTATTTCTTTTTCTTTAGAGATACATTGCAGAAAAAGCCCTTCCAGCAACCCATCTACTTAACCCTGGCCTAATCACAGGACATTTGACAATGACCAATTAACCTACTAACCGGTACGCCTTTGGAGTGTCGGAGCACGTGAAGGAAACCCGCACGCTGATGGGAAGGACGTACAAACGACGCCAGTGTCGAACTCCAAACTCTGATGCTCCAAGCTGTCCCGGCATTGCGCTGGCCGCTACGCTACCGTTTATTCCGTTTATCCTGTTTATTTCGAGATACAGCACGGTAACGGGGCCTTCCAGGCCAGCAAGCCAACACCACCCAGTTACACCCATGTATCCAACGAACCTGCCAACCCTCTAGTCTTTGGAATGCGGGAGGAAACCAGAGCTCGCAGAGGAAAATCACCCAGCCACAGGGAGAGTGTAAAGACTCCTTACAGACAGCAGCAGTGAGGCGTTATACTGACCACTATCCTACGGTGCTGCCCCTCTCTGAGACAGTAACACCACCTTGGCATTGACTCTGTAGAAGTGATAGTATCTTTGTACTTACTGCAGGCTGCACTGTAGCAGTAAACTGAAGGTACCCACAGATTGGATGAGCCGGTATCAAATATGACTGTGAAGTTCTGAGGGGGTGTGCCGATAGAGATCATTCCTGCATACTGAGACTGGTAAAAAAAACACGAATAAATTTATCTGGCTATAAATAACATTTTTGCAAAAGCCCCTGTTCAAGCATGATCTCATAAACAAATACAAAATTCGAACAGAAAGCAGGGATAATGTCACCCTTGGATGCGATTTCTAAAACAAAATTCCTAGTCATGAATATTAGCGGTTTGGCCATTAAGGTCTGAGGCAAGAAATTATTTCTTCACTTATAGTCATAGAAAAGTACAACACAGAACCAAGCACAAAACTAGAGACCCTAGGTTTAGGGTGAGAGCGGGAAGATTTAAAAGAGATCTGAGGAACAGATGTTTCACACAGAGGGTGAAATGAGCTGCCAGAGGGGGTGGTTGAGGCAGGGACAATGGTTTCAGTGAAGGAGCACTTGGACAGGTACATGGAGAGATGAGGCTTAGAGGGATGTGGATTGAACGCAGGAAATGGTGACTAGCTGGGTGGGCACTGTGGCTAGCATGGATTGGTGGGGCTGAAGGGCCTTTATCTGTGCTCTATGACTCCATTTGGACAGCACTAATGCATATTATCTCGTTCATAATTCAAACAGCCGGCACAGACAAGGCAGCCAGAGGTACTTACATTCATGTAGTTGAGAAGGGGCTCAGTTGACGCTTGTAGTCTAGAACACTCCTGGGATTGACCCTGCTGTACCATATCAAGCTTGTTATGTTCCCAAAAGTTCGTCAGGATCCCTTTCTCCCTCATCATTTGCTTGATGGACTTGTATCTCTTCAGTGGAATTCTGCAACGATACGTGGAAGAAGTGTTGTAACTACAACCTTGACATTGCTTTCAAGGCCCAGCCCTAGCTGCCCTTGAGAAGGTAGTGGTGAGCCACCGCTATGACCTTTCAAGCGGTGTGGTGAACTATGTGCCTGTCTGGACATGCCCCCTGCTGACTGCTCCTGTGGCTCCTCCCACAGGCCCCTGGATAAAGGCAATCGAGGTCTGATCCTCTGCCTCATTCTCCAGGATGTAATATGATGGTCACTCACTGCTGGTTCCTTCTTCAGTCAATAAAAGCTGATATCTCACCTTCACATCTCAGAGTGAGTTATTGATGGTGCATCAATTTTATTGACTGAAAGTTTTAAAACATGAAAACTGTTTTACGTCCGGAAAGGTTGGATTTGGACCCTCAAGACCCTGAAGCTGTTCTTGCTTTTGAACACTGGGTTGCATGCTTCCAATCATACTTGGAGGAGCTTTGTGCGACTGACCCTGCCGTTATGTACAGAATTCTCCTCTTGAGTTTATTCCATTATCCGAGACCTGCCGACCTACGAAGGGGCACTGGACGCCCTCAAAAGACAGTACCTGCGGCCGGTGAACACCGTCTACGCAAGACATCGTTTAGCTACCCGGCGACAGCGGCCTGGAGAATCGAGCGCCGAGTTTCTCCGAGCACTACAGACACTCGTCTGAGCTTGCGACTGCAAGACGCTCACGGCAGAACAGCATGCGGAGCTGCTGGTGCGAGACGCCTTTGTGACGGGACTGAGGTCAGTGTACTTGTGCCAGCGACTGCTGGAACACTCCGATCTTACCTTACGCTCGGCGATCGAGACGGCCAACGCTCTGGAAGCTGCGCTGCACTACGCCGACGCTGTCCAGTCACGCGATTCCCCGCCGGTTCTGTGGACGCCTCAGACCCCGCCACCGCCGGCTCCCACAAGCGAAATCGCCGCTGCCAGTCACGATTCCACGAGCTCCCCAAACCCGACCACAGCGGCAGCCCGTCAGAAGCCTGTGCTTTGTTATTTCTGTGGCCATAAAAAGCACCCTCGTAAACGCTGCCCAGCGTGAGAAACAACCTGCTCCAGCTGTGGAAAGCGGGGCCATTTCGCCGAGGTCTGTAAGTCTAAACTGCGAGCGGAGTGCAGCGCTGCGGGTGAAACGTGGGGGCCGCCATCTTGCATGCCCGGATGTGGGCGGCCATCTTTGTCGACGTCAGCATGCCCCGCCCCCGGCCCTCCGATGCTTACTGGGTATCCCGACGGTGATTCAATTCTGGCCACTGTGACCCTTGACCAAAGTGCCCCACACCAGCTCGCAAGGTCCATGATGGACATCCGGGTGGAGGGGCACAGGACTGGATGCCTGTTTGACACGGGCAGCACTAAGAGTTTCATTCACCCGGACACAGTGCAACGCTGCAGACTCGCAACACGGCCAGTAAGTCAGAAGATCCATTTGGGTTTCTGGGTCACATTCCACAGACATCCGGGGGGGTTGTGTAGCGACATTGGTGATGCAGGGCACAGAATATCGGAACTTTGCGCTATTGATCATGCCTAAACTGTGCGCACCTGTGCTATTGGGGCTGGACTTCCAGAGCCATCTCGAAAGTGTGACTATGGTATATGACGGGCCCCTCCCACCACTCACTGTCCGGAATCCTCAGTTCTGTGGGACTTCATCACCACTGACCACACACACACAGCGACACACACATCCCATCCAACATGACAGCTGCGCTACCGACACCACTTGCAGTCTCTCCGCTCTCGAGGTCCCTCCCCCGCCGCTGTTCGCCAACCTGACCCCGACTGTAAACCGGTGCAGTGGTTGCTCAGGGAGGGGATCATTGAGCCAAGCTCAAGCCCTTGGGGGACCCAGGTGGTCGGATGGTGGCCCCACCCCCCCCCCTCACGAACTCCTATTCTCTTTTCCCAGGAAGTCTGTCACTGGGACCGCTCTACCAGTTTGGCTGATGTCCCCGGGGCCAGTGCTGCTCCGGAAACATGTGAGGAGCAATAAATACTCCCCGCTGGTCGAGAGGGTTCACCTTCTGCATGCGAACCCCTAGTATGCTTACGTGGTCTTACCTGATGGGCGGGAGGATACAGTCTCCATCCGCGACCTGGCGCCCGCAGGTGCAGCAGACCACTACCCTGAACACTCTCCGGTAACTATGAACCCTGTACCTGAGGTGACACCGTGCTCACCAGGCCCTACATGGACTCCTCATGACACTTATATACCAGGTGCCTCACACATGCATGAGCTGGAACCAGCACAACCTCCGTCTCCCGTGCAATCACCAATGTTGCCAGCATCGGTGCAATCACAGCCGGTGCTACGTAGATCGCAGCGACAGATTCGACCACCTGATAGACTTGACCTGTAAGAAACTTCGCCACATGGGGACTCTTTCAAACAAAGGGGGGGTGAATGTGGTGAACTATGTGCCTGTCTGGACACGCCCCCTTCTGACTGCTCCTGGGGCTCCTCCCACAGGCCCCTGTATAAAAGCGATCGAGGTCTGATCCTCTGCCTCATTCTCCAGGATGTAATATGATGGTCACTCACTGCTGGTTCCTTCTTCCAGTCAATAAAAGCCGATATCTCGCCTTACGTCTCAGTGTGAGTTATTGATGGTGCATCAAGCAGTGAGCTGTTGGGGAGGGAGTCCCAGGGGTTTAGACCCAACAACTGTGAAGGGTTGGAGATATACTTCCAATCAGATTCAGATTCAGATTTACATCGAAACATACAGTGAAATGTGTCATTTGTGTTAACATCCAACACATGCGCCAGGGCCAAGAGTCCCATCGCATTCTGCGCCAACATAGACAGCCCACGATGCTCAGCGGAACAACACAGCAAGCAACAAAAAAAAAACAGCAAAAACAAGCCCCTTTCCTCCCTCCCATCCACACACACACACGGAGAGTCCTCCAACTCCAGGACAGGCCTCCATCGGGCTACGACTACCGGACATCCAGGAGATGTGCAACTAGCATGAGAATCTGTAGGGGGCGGTGTTGACGTGCCAATAACAGGGCTGTGGGACATGCCTAGCAGGGCTGGGTATACTTATAGAGAGAGAAGAGCTGAGCCAATCACAGAAGAAGTACTTGTGAGGGCAGAAATGACCATGATCAAGAAAGCACACCAGTGTCTCTACTTCCCGAGGAGGCCATTCGGCATGTCACTGTCAACCCTTCCCAATTTTGATTGATGCACCATAGAAACCATTTTACCTTTACACTTCACGCCTTGGTATGACTACTGCTCTGCCTGGGACCACAAGAAACTGCAGAGTTATGGAGACAGCTCAACTCACATCACGGAAACCAGCCCCACCTCTATAGACTGTGTCAACACTTCTCACCGCCTTGGTAAAGCAGACAATGTATTCCAAGACCCATTTCTCTCTTCTCCCCTCTTCCATCGTGCAGAAGATACAAGAACCAGAAAGCAAGTACTGCTTATATCAAGGACAGCTTATATCCTGCTGTTATAAGACTATTGAGTGGGGCTTTAGTACATTAAAATGAACTTTGAACCTCACAATCCACTTCATTATAGCCTTGCATTTTATAATCTGCCGGCACTGCACTTTCTCTGTAACATTTCAAACTGAATTCTTTTATCATTTGCGTTTGTGCATACTGATGTGATGAAATTATCCGCATGGGTGTCATGCAAGACGGCACGGTAGAATTGTGGTTAGCACAGTGCTCTACAGAACCAGCGACCCAGGTTCAATTCCTGCCACTGCCTGTAAGGACCTTGCACACTCTCCCCGTGCCCGAATTTGAAATTGGGTGTGAAAAGTGGCGCTGCCCCGATAAAGGATGAGGTGACTTTCACTCAAGTTTGCAGTGGGCCGAAATGTAAGCAGTGTGGGAGGGAACAAGCTGATAGGTCAGAGTCGAAGTGTGATGAGGAATTAAAGCGGCAGGCAGCAGGAAGCCCGGGGTCATGCTGCAGTCTGAGGGCAAAGTGGCAACCAAGCAGGTTGCTTTTCCGATGCCTGTCCACGACCTCCTCTAATGCCGCAATGAGGCCAAACTCAGGTTTGAGGAGCAACACCTCATATGCCATCTGGGTAGCCTCCAACCTGACATTGTGAACATGAAATTCTCCAACTTCCAGTAGTTTCTGCCCTTCATCCTTCTCTCTTTTTCTGTTCCATATTACGATTGCCCTCTCATCTCTTCTCTTCTCCTCACCTCATCAGCCATTCAGCTCCTTCTCTATCCCCTCCTCATTTCCTTTCTTCCATGGCCCAATGTCCTGTCCTATTAGATTCCTTCTTCTTCAGCCCTTCTGCCTCCCAGCTTCTTTGTTCATGCCCCACTCCCCCTTTCCCCACCCAGCCTCTCACCTTTCCCTTCACCATGTTTCACCTATCACCTATTCATGTTCCCTACATTCTTATTCTGGCTTCTCCCCACTTCCTTTCAAGTGCAATGAAGGGTCTCAGCCTGAAGCATCACCTGGTTATGCCCTCTGTAGATGCTACCTGACCTGCTGAGTTCTGTGTGTGTTGCTCAAGATGTCCAACATCTGCAGCATCTCCTGTGCTTATGCTTTCTCTAGTGTACAGGAACCTTCAAGAGGACCACAACTTTGTCCTACAGTTTGGAGGCTTGCGAGCCTCAGTGTCACAGAGAGCTACTATTTGTTGGCTGGAGTCAGAGCCTTGTGCTAACAATCCTGATTGGACAAACATGAGCATTACGAAAACAGCAATGAAGATTCCTTCTACATCTGAGTGTGATGATATTCTTGAGTATTCACCAGGGACTTGCATGACTGACAGTAGTGAAAACCAAGAGGAAGCTACTGATGTGATGAAGGAATCCTTGAACACCACCAGAGACGGAGGACATTCATTAGATCCCTCAACACAGTTGCATAACAAGCAGATAGACAGGAACAGATTGGAAGAATGGCAGAAATTGAAAAACTTAATGTGGAGTTTGTGTCACTGAATTATAATACACCAGAACCTAATACAAAGACCAACCCAATGTAAATCACAAGACAAATGGGGCATGAATCATCAACAAAAGTTTTTACACAGGGGAAGTATAGTCACTCTGTCAGTACCATCTGAAGACTGTATCGACTGAGATTTAATCACCGTGGAACATAATATCAGAAATAAAAATATGTAACAGTTGCACCCAGTAAAATAATCAGACATTTATAATAAATGGGAGGCAGAGAGTTGAAGTAATCAAACTGTTTGCTCAGCTTATCTTTGGTATGTGTTTTTAATCACACCAGAAGCTGGAACTGTGCCTGATGAAATCCAGAACAAAACTAGAATGCTGGTAAGCTCGAGAGAGGCGGGGGTTCACCAACACCTCTTCCAACCTGGCCAACAGCATTCTTCACTCACAATGTGGTCTTCTCAGCATTGGCGAACGTAGGCGTAGACCCCAATAGCCATCTTGAACATCTGGTTACGTATTATTGTAATCTTCCTCCTGGTTACCACACTGACCTGTCTGTCTTCAGTCTTATCCAGTGCTAGAGTAAGGCAGACTAGAAGAACAGTGTCTCATTTACTGTTTAGGTATTTTACAACTCAGTGGAATGAATACTGATTTTTCCAATATCAAGAAACCCCCATCCTGGTGCTCTCCTCCCACACACCTGTCCAACAAGATTTATTTCCCTTGTATCACTTCCCCATCTTGCTCCACCTATCACCTACAAATCTGTAACATGAGAAATTCTGCAGACGATGGAAATCCTAATCAACACACAAAAAATACTGGAGGAACTCAGCAAGTCAGGTGACATTTATGGAAATGAATAAACAGATGACATTTCAGGACTGGAAAGGAAGGGGGAAGACACAAGAATAAAAAGTTGGGGGAGGGGGGAAAGGGGCTGGAGGATAACTAGACGGTGATAGGTGAAGCCAAATGGGTGGGAAAGGGAAAGATCTGGAGAAGAAGCAAGCAGATAGAAAGGAGAGTGGACCATTGGAGAAAGGGAAGAAGGAGGGGCACCGAGGTGAGAAGAGATAGGAAGCCAGAGTGAGAAATGGAAGGTGAAGGAAGGAGGAGGGAATTTTTTTTTTTTAATTTTTTAATCAATGTTCATGCCATCAGGTTAGAGGCTACCCAGATGGAATATCAGGTGTTGCTCCTCCACGCTGAGCAGCCTCGTCATTGCAAAAGAGGAGGTCAGAACGGCAGTGGGAATTGGAATTAAAATGGTTGGCCACCAGGAAATTCCACTTTTGGCAGATGGTGCAGAGGTGCTCGAGAAAACAGTAGACCACGACTTCTGGCTGTTCACTTCCCACTTAAGAATTCTGAGGACTCAGATCTGAGATATCCTGGACCCTGGCATCCGGGAGACAACATACCATCCAGGAATCTTGTTCTCCTGTCAGCTCTCCTAACTAAGGAATCCCCTATTGCCACAGTGTGCCTCTTCTTTCCCCCACCCACCCTTTCCCTTCTTAATCGCAGAGGCAGACAGTGCCAGAAATGTGACCATTGTGACTTTCCTCTTTGGGCACCCCCCACTCCTCTGACAGTACCCTTTTGAGGGGGGATGGACACAGGAGTACTTAGCACTGGCTCCTTAACCCCTTTCCTCTTCCTGACTGCCACCATTTTCCTGTGTCCTGCACCTCGGGTGCAACTACCTCTCTATATCACCCCCTCAGCTTCCCGAACGATCCAGAGTTCATCCAGTTCCAGCTCCAACTCCTTAATATAGATTGTTGGAAGCTGCAGCTGGATGCACTTTTCACAGTTGTAGTCGACAGGGACACTGGACGTCTCCTTGCCTCCGCATATCCCGCAAGATGACCCTTCAACTATCCTGCCTGACAACTCTACTAACATCCTAGTGAAAGAAGGCAAGAAAAAAAACTTGAGCCTTTCTCTTCTTTTGCTTTCTCTGAAGACTTCTCCCCTTATCCCTTCACACCCAGACTAATCAAGAACCTATCAACCTCTGCCTTAAATATAATCAATGACTTGGCCTCCTCAGCTGCCTGTGGCAATGAATTCCAGAGATTCATCACTCTCTGGCTGAGGAAATTCTTCCTCATCTCCATTCTGAGGCTGTGTCCTCTGGTCTTAGATGCCTGTCACTGTTTTACCTTGTACTACCTCAACACACAATGTAATGAATTGATTTCAATGAATAATGTACAAGATAAGTTTTTCACTGTGCCTCTTTGCGCATGACTATAACAAACCAATTTACCAACTTGCCATCACCCACACATTTATACTGATCCTACATTCACCCCGTGTTTCAGTCTCCTGACATTCTCACCTACTTGAAAGAGTACAAAGAGAAATGATAAGGATGGTGCTGGGTCTGGAGGACCTGGGTTATAAGAAAAGACTCATTAGGTTAGGACTTTATTCCTTGGAAAATAGACGACTGAGAGGAGATTTGATAGGTATACAAATTATGAGGGGTACATAGGTAGGTAAAAGGAAGCAGATGTTTCCCACTGAGGTAGGGTGGGACAACAGCTCGAGGTCACGGGTTTAGGTTGAAAGGTGAATATGAGAGGAATTTCTTCACTCAGAGGGTTATGAGAGTGTGGAACGTAGTGTAGGGTGTGGAGGCCAGTGCGACTGGTGCATGCAACCTTGACTTCAACGCTTGAGAGAAGTTTAGATAGGTACGAGGGTGGTAGGGGTATGGATGGCAATGGTCCCAGTGCAGGTCGATGGTACGAGGCAGATTAAACGGTTCAAAATGACTGGATGGGCCAAAGGGCCTGTTTCTGAGTTATACTTTTCTATGATTCTATGACTCTACTTCCCGCGGTGTTTCACAACACATAACGCTAGAGGAACTCCACAAATCAGCCAGCATCTATAGAGAGGATTAACAGACAGCGTTTATCACTGATCTACATACCGGGGCAATTTACAGCCACCAATTGACCTCCTGATGTGCAGATATAGGAGGAAGTTGGACCACCCATAAGAAACCCATGTAGCCATAGGGAGAACTTGCAAACCAAAACAGAGGGTGTCCAAGGTCAGGATTGAACCCAGATTTCTGGTGCTGTGAGGCAACAGCTCTCTCCTAATTCTAACTGACTTGAAGTTTTTACTTGCTAGGGCGAAACAGATTATAAGACATTGAAACAAACCAGAAAAATCATGAAGTTATCATAAATAACCTTTAGATTCCCTCATCTGTAGTTTTCTTTTACACTGATTTATGGTGCCAAATTATATCAACAAGTGTAAATGTTTGAAGAAGAGATTTAATTACCTTTTAAGACACTCTGAAAAGGGCAGCAACCAGAGAACAAAGATTATTCCCTTCATCCTGATGGACTTCATCAAACTGGACTCAGGAATTGCAGCTTTAAGTCAGAGTTTGTGGGATTGGATTATAATGGACCAGAGAACTGTACAAAGACCAACCCAGTGAAAAGTCACCAAGGAAGTGAGGTGTGAATTAGCAAAAAGGGTTGGATTACGCTGGAATGCTTTTAGATAATTTTTACATGGGGGATGTTTTTTGTACTCTATCAAAACCATGTGAAAGATGCATTCCTTGAGAGTTAATCATTGTGGAACACAACATCAGAAGTAGAAATATATAATAGTTACACCCTGTAAAATAATCATACATTAGAATAGATAGGAGGCAAAGAGATTGTAATTGCTTGCTTTGCTTATCTTTGGTACATTTCAGATACACACTACGAAACAAGGAATGACCCAGCCTCTGGGGAGAAGAAAGACTGTAGACGTCAGAATTGGAATTGTTTTATTAATGTCACATGTGCTGAATTTCTGCAGTGGTGGTGGGGGGGGGGGGAGAGGTGTAAAGATCTTAAATGCATGTCCTTGTGACCCTACGCTAGAACCAAGGCTGCACAGCTCTCCAGCGGCTGGTCTTTCCAGCAAACCATTGAACCGTACTTACAGTATTCTACATTAACAATGTCTAGCAGGGTCTTGCAACCAAGAAAAGACATCCAAGACAATCACTCATTGTTAGATTGCACACTGCCTTCACAGCAACTCCAACAGCTTTCCATAGCAGGCAGCAACACGGACCCCTCGTACCTCCTTTAAACTTCCATCCTCTCACTTTAAATGCCTGGCCTCTAGCACTGGTGATTTCTACACTGTGAACGAAAACTGACAAGCTATCCTGTTTTTGCGTCTCATTATCTTATAAGGACTCCATTCAGCCTCTGATGCGCCTGAGAAAACAACTCAATTTTGCCCGATCCCTTCTTGTAGCTGATACTCTCTAATCCAGGCAGCATCCTGGTGAGCCTCTTCTGATCCCCCTGCAAATCCTCCACGTTTCCTGTAATTGGATATGCAGAACTGTACCTTGGGCAGTGGGGTGGAGATATGTCTCTACCAAAGGAGGAGTAAGATGCTCCTTTTCTCTGCTGGCTTGCAGGTTACCCTTGAGTGAGGTGCAGAAGTTGCTCAGCAAACCCCCCCTCCACCACCACTGATCAGGGACCACAGGAACCCACGGGAGCAGATGGTGGATGGTCATAAAAGCAGTTGGTGCACATCACAAGTCTGATGACACTAGGTAGAAAACCTCTGAAGAGTGTTGATAATGGCTAGGGTCTCCTGTTTTGTAAAGACTGCCCCAAAGAAGGCAATGGCAAACCATTTCTGTAAGAAAATTTGCCAAGAATAATCACGGTCATGAGACTACAATCATCCATGTCATATGACACGGCATGTAATGATGATGGTGATAATGATAATGAGTGAAATGCAGTGGAAAACTGGTCTTGTATACTGTGCATGGATTCATTACATGATGTATTGAAATATTACAAGTTAGAGCAATAACAGAGCGCAAAATAAAGTGCTACGAGTACAGAGAAAGTACAGTGCAGGTGGGCAATAAAGAAAAAGATAATAATGAGGTAGATTGTGAGCCCAAGAATCCATCTTATTTTGCTAAGGAACTATTCAATAGTCTTCGAACAGCAGGGAAAAGCTGTCCTTGAGCCTGGTGGTACAGGATTTCAGGGTTTTGTAGATTCTGCCCTATGAGAGAGGAGGGAAGAAACATTGCCTGAGGTGGATGGGTCTTTGATTATTCTGGCTGCTTTACCAAAGTAACTCAGAGCTAAAAAAGAATGCCGGATGGCTCAGGGGAGGTAAGTGTATCCTCGAACCTCTTCCACCCTGGGTGACGTCATTCAGTGTTGATGACGTGGCCTCCTCGACATTGGTGGAACCAAGTTTAGATTAGCCCAGTGGTGGAGAACCTTTTTGAGAGTGTGTGTCCAAATCGGCGATAATCATCTAAAGAAATTCTGTTGTGTAGTGGGGTAAGTTTAAGGAGAGATTATCATTAATTAATGAATTGGTAACAATAATTATGGCCATTTTTTTATGGAAAAAGGCTGTGTCCTGTTGTTTGTTTACATGCATTTATTCAGGTACTATTAATAAAAGTCTAATAGAGACAGATTGAAATAAATGAAGTATTTTAGAAAGCCTGTTCAAAAACTTATTAATATTAATCTTTTAAAAAGATATTTGAAAAACAACTTCATTTTAAATAGTAATGTTCTTGTAACCATTTGTTACCCAAATACTGACAAGTAGACCATCTCTGCTGTCATGAGCCCTGGGGGCCTCTGCAGCATGCCATAGAGCATTGGGCTTCTGCATTTCTCAAACACCTGTATTTACTCATTGTTGTCTTAAATAGAGTCGTTAAACCCCTGTCTTTCTGCTTAACCTTCATTTAACTGTGACTGGCACTGGTTTTCCGCATTTTGTAGTTATGTACAGCAGACTCCTGGTTACCATTCACTGCAGGGTACGTGTGTTGAGAATGACTTGTCTTGCGGTGTCATTAAGCAATGGCTCCAATGTTCTGTGGACCTTTTGTTTCTGTCTCTACATGGGAGCCCGTCGTTACTTTGCACCTGGGTTCCATCATTGCCAGCACTTACTGTGACATATGGATCCCATGATCAATGGACCCAATGGATGTACAAGAGCTGCTTCAATATCAGTCAGCTGGAGCTGGGAGTGCCTTATTTAATCAGTTTATATCCCAAGACTATGTTCTGAGTGCCCCAAGTCTACATTCATGATTTTTTCCAAGTGTCTCTGGATTGATAAATTTGTTAGTTCTCCTATGGTACTCAAATTTTTGCAAATTATATTTGCAATGTCCTGAGTTTTCCATACCTGTCTCAAGACTGTCAGATCTGTGTCAAATTTTTCCAGCCCCTACTGAAGAGCGTCAGATCTGATTCAAATTTTTTGAGCCCTGTCTTGAGAGCATCGGGTCCATTTCAAAATTTTTCAGCCCTGTCTTGAGAGCATTAGGTCCGTCTTGGGTCTACTAGCCCTATTTCAAGTTCCCCAGGGATCCCTAAGCCATCAGGTGCTGCCTTTAGGGAGGGGTGTACTGTCATAAGCTCTGCAGGCCTCTACAGTGTTGACTGGTGGGATTCCAGATTTCTCGAGCATCTGTATTTACTAATTGTCACTGCATTCAATATATCTCAGACTTCAATGCGAGCAGAGTTAGAGGGAAAAAAAGACAATAAATACTAGGCCAAACAAGATTGTTAACCAAAACTCTCATGGAGAATGGAAAATAAAGCCAACACTACAGCTGAAAGGAGAAATTAAATATAAAACAAATATCGCCTGTCTCCAGAGTCATTTGACTTGACTGTCCAATTTCTCAGGCAAGGTCAAATGCATGCAGGCAGCAAAATGTTGCTGTGCTTTTGTCATATAAAACAAATATTGCTTTTCTCCAGAGTCATTTGAGATGACCATCTAATTTCTCAGGCAAGGCCAAATGCACGTAGGCAGCGAAATGTTGCTGTGCTTTTGTCAAGCCTCAACAAAGACTACGACAAAAAGAATGAAGTTAAGTACCATCACAATGAAATAATAATTAGCTGACACCTGCATATTCACGAGCAGAATTGCTGTATTTGCTGTGCTGCTGAATCTATGGTTGTGACATAACTAAGTTCATTAAACCTTGGTGCTTTCTGTTTACTTTTGTTAAGTTAATTGTGACCGGCACAGGTTTACTGCATTCTGTGATTATATAAAGTGGACTCCTGCAAAGTGCCTTCTGTGGGGTCAATGATTTAAGAATGATTTGTCTTGCAGTGTTGCTCAGTCGAGCCACCGATGTTCATTTGGAATTCTTATGTATAACTTTTGTTTCCGTCTCTGCATTGGGAGTCTGCCATTACTCCGCACCTGGACTCAGCCAGTGCCTGTCGGAAAAGGATTTAAAAACATATCCTCCAACATCATGTATTCTTGCAAACGTCTGGCTGGTTCTCTGGGGTTATAAAAAGTAATTTGCTGCTTCGTTTGGCAGGTAAAGATAATCATTGTGCATCATTTATTCTGAAGGAGAAAAGAAGAAAGCCCTTAACTCTGAGTGGAGTCATCAGGACGCCACTGTGACGATGTTTTTTTAGCAGGCTTTCTTACTTTTGTGAGGCCAAGTTGCTAGCTGAATGCTCAACCCAGCAGGGACAGAAAGCGTGCAAGGGGGCTGGCTGGATTTGAACTCGGGAGCCTTCACTCCAAAGTCCGGCGCTGATGCCACTGCGTAACCAGCCAGCCATCATTTATTCTGAGTGAGATTAAAAGAATCAGATGGCATTGTATGACTGTGCCACCAAAATATTTATGTTTGCCATGGGAACACCTACCCTCTGTGCACATGGACATCTAGGATTCCTGTTTCCAAGTTACTTAACTCTTCTCTCCATTCCCACACCCACCTGACTACCCTCAGCCTTCTCCATGATGAGACCAAACATAAGTTTGAAGAGCGGGAAATCCCGTCCTCTGTTTCGGAGCTGCTAACCAATGGTATGAACGTTGAACGTTCTAGTTTCAGCTAGCTGTGCTTTGTGGGCATGCTATTTAGGTGACAGAAGCATAGCGACACTTGCAGGCTGACTCCAGCACATCACCTGTTGGCAAAAATTATGTATTTCACTGTATGTTTCCATGTAAAATGACAAAGAAAGCAAATCTTTATCTTTAAAAAACAGTTGTCAGATACATGGATAGGAAAGGTTGAGAAGGTTATGGGCAAGCTGCAAGTAAATGGGATGACCTTGGATGGAACTCTGGGCTGGCATGGACCTGTTGGGCCGAAGGAAATGTTTCCTTGCTGTATGACTCTACAATTCTATTAGACATTCTTTGTTCTCTGTTTCATTACAGCTTTCACGAGATAACCAGATATAATATAATGGAAATGTTATGAGAGATGAAACAAGCTCACCATCACTTAACTGTATTGTAAAAAGTTAATCCTTGTGTGTGTCAAATATCTCCCCACCACTGTAGCCTTGAATGTAGCAGAGCTTCGATTTCCACAATGGGGACACAACCATGAAAATACAAAACTACAGTGGGAACATGAAAGTTTGGTGAACACAGGGGTGGGTCTCGTGAAGAGTGGTGACAGGAGAAGATTAGTTCTGATTCAGTGGTTTAAACAGGCACAGTGTATTTGTCCACTTACTGCAGTGTTTCATATCAGTGGGGATAGCATAAAAAGAGAGCATTCAATGGGGCTTGGAGGTAATACATTGAGGACACACCAACAGGTGTGAATAGTGCTGCGGAACGAGTAGGAACTGTACTGCACTACAGTTGGGGAGGCCTGTGCATGCCGAGGTAAATGTTTTAATACTTGCTCTGTTCTGTTCTGTCCACTAAACGGAGTGTGTATTTCCAGAGGCTTTTATACACACACACACACACACACACACACATTCAAAGAAAAAGGAACTGGAATTCTGGTAATATGCAAATCATGATTAGATTTTATTCAACATTTTTACGAACTATTTATAGATATATCCCACAGGATAGAACAATAGGCTGTGTGATGTTCAGCTCACGTTTACATCAAACCAGATTTCACTCCCTGAGAATGGTTCAGGAGTGAAGCACTGGAAATCACAACTGAAGAGGGAAATCAGGAAAGAAGAGAGGAAAGGTGCTACACAATCTGAGAAGAGGCATAATTACATGATCTCAATATTTGCATATCCAGTCCAGACCCAAAATTCATAGATTGGTCCTTTAAAATCCCATCCAGGCCAAGCGTTTATTTTAGTTCTCCCTCTTTTTGCATTTTCCTTTAAGTAAAAACCCAGCATTCTATACGGTGGTGTCACCTTCAGGATTCTGAAAGTGACACCCTGATCTTTGATACTGTATGGTCAGATGACAAATGAGATGGCTTAAGTCAACCTGCAGATATGAACTGGGATGGACCTTCAATAGGAATATTGAGGGGCAAGTTAGATGGCCTTAGCCAATCCCACTCGGTTGTTTCCTCTGTCGAAGATGGAGTAATATTCTCTAATAAAGACATCTCCCAAGATCCAAAGGTTTCCACCAGTGCCGCTAAATCCACTGGAGCAGCTGACCGTGTTATAGTAACTGGTCTGGAAGGAAATGGAGAGCAATTAACACCAGGTCAAGTGTCCACTCATTAAATGATCATTAAACCGTGCAAGGTTAATGAATGCATCCCTTGAAATTCTCATCCCCTGTATGTTTGATGAATCACGTACCTTCAGTGTGTAGGCTGAGGCAGGCAGAGTGAAGTCATATCCATTGATGGTGAAGACCACATCAGGCATATTGCCGATATTGTTGCAATTTATGGTGTACTGTGAAAGAAGAGCAACAATATTTACACCATCAGACATAGGAGCAGAACTGAGCCATTCAGCCTATCCAGTCTTCTCTGCCTTTTGATCATACCTGACTTACATTACCTCTCAACCCCATTCGTCTGCCTTCCCCTTAATCAAGAAACTGTCTACACTGCTTTAAATATATTCACTGACATGGCCTCCACAGCCAACTTTGCCAACAACTTCCACTGATACACCACCCTCTGGCTAAAGAAATGCCTCTTCATAACAGTTCTAACAGGATATCCTTCTCTCCTGAGGCTGTGTTCTCTGGTCCTAGACTATTGAAAACATCCTCACCACACTTCTTTTTAAATATAGTGCATTGGGTGTTCATTCTGTGGCCTCACCTCCACCAGAGAAACCAGAGGCAGATAGGGTAGCCACTTTGCATAGCACCTTAATTCCAACCACAGGGATGACCCTAACTTCCGAGAAAGTTGTTATTTTAAATTTCCATCCCATTCCTACTCTGACTTTGTTTTCTCTGATCTTACATTAGTAAGACCTCATCATCTAATAATTAGGTTTGTTACAGTCCTCAGAAATCATCGGTGAAATCCGTCATTTCTGATCGACAGACTTTCCAAAACTGGCCACTTTTTATGTCAAGTCATCAACGTGTATCACTACTTTATTTCTCCCTCGCTCTAAATGCTGGAGGAACTCAACTGGTCAGGCAGAGTCTATGGAGAGGAATGAACAGTTGATGTTTCAGACAAAGACCCTTCATCAGGATTTTCAGCATCTAAAGTCTCTCTTTTCTTTATTTCTCTCTCCACAGATGCTGCCTGACCCAATGTGTATTTCCATACTTTAATGCTTTTACTACAAATAGAGAAAGGCTGAATGTACAATGATGATAAAACACACTAAGTTATTTCAAAATAACAGTGCTAATCTAAATGTTTATTCTTTTCCATAGAAGCTGCCTGGCCCGCTGAGTTCCTCCAGTGTTTTGTGGTTGTCACATTGTCAATGGAGATGTTAATCCTAGCCGTTTCTTTCTAGAATTACTGCTGCTGGCATAACATATAATATTATTAACTCAATGTGCTGACTGTATACTGAATTTACAGCTGCCATCTGAGTACAGACCACTGGCCAATCAGCCCCTACCTGGCCATAATAACTCGGAGTTGCTCCAATGCTTTGCTGAATATTGCCGATGTAATTTCCGCCAACAGCGACAAGAGAAGTTCCAGTATCAACGATGCCAGGGCAACCTTGAGGGCAAGCCACAATCTGGCCATTGACCGTCACTCTGAGAGAGAAACATCAAAAATGCTGATTTGGATTTATTGCCAGAATCAGAGTCAAATTAAACTTATTATCAAAGTACATATATGTCACCGTATGGAATATCAGGAGTTACTCCTCCATCCACACTGTAGCCTCATCATGTATCTAACAATTGTTTTCTTTATAAATTCTAACTATATAACTGGTTCGACTCACTGAAACTTAATCATCAATGGCCGATCAGTGAGAGAATACCTCAGATGGAGATACCACTTACCTCTGGATCTCAATTTGCCAATAGGCCTCATGGGTAACAGGGACCCAGTAGATTGGGCCAGTGTAGCGGCTTGAGTCAATTCCACCAAAAAGGACTTCACTTCCAGATTCACCATTTGTCCTGGAAAACAACGTTAAATAAGAATATCTCAGATTTAAACTCTCAAAAGATGTACAGATTTTGGTTAGTAAGTTGTAGGCATGATGTGTAGTCACCAGAAGTGAGGTGACACTCTCAGGCTGTCCCCAGCACATCCCTGAAACACATCAGCAAGTTTCAAGATACATGCAAAAAATAAAGCTAATCTTTAAATCTTTAAAGGAATAATTTCATTAATATTGCAACAAAAACATGCATTTATAGAGTCAGAGTCACACAGCATGGAAAAGGGGCATTTACTCCAACTCATCCATACTCACCATTTACACCAATCCCACTTGCCCCCGTCTGTTCCGTGTCTTCCTAAGCTTTTCCTATCCACGTATTCAAGTCACTCTAGACCTTAAGTGAGTTGTGCAAGCTGAAGTAACAATAAAACTCTGAGAATGCTGGACATCTTTATCTGACTGGAGACCAAAATATTTTCAAGTTCTAGTTCAATTAACGTCATCAGCCCTGATCTGACATGTTGGACCAGATCCTGTAAATTTCATCTGTTTTTTAAGTTTTGAACATCATCCCTATTTTATATTCTCGATTTAATTCCTAGAATCCCATTAAACTAAAATAAATAACCAGAATCGTCAGAAGAAGAAGCGATGTTGGTACCAACCAAATTATCATGTCACATTACAGATTCTCCGGTAGTGAAGGAAGGAGTTACAAAGTGCTAACCTTGTCAAGTAGACAGAAAAGAGTGGCTGTGAAACCAGATGCTGAGACATCATGTTGTCGAACACTGTAGTGGCTCCTTCTGCCGAAAGTGATGGATAGCCCAAGCCCAAAATACCGTCGAAATTACAGTAGGAGAAGAAACTGCCGGGTTCGGTCTCACTTAATCCAAACTCTTGTCCATTGATCACAAGGTTAGAAAGCTGGTGAGACAGATTTAAAGAGAAATAAATCAGATAGTAATCCTGTCAGGCGGCCACAGATTACAGTCAATACATATATATATATATATATATATAGTGTGTGTATGTGTGTGTGTCTATATTTATGAGTTAAATTAAATAAGAAGGGCAAAAAAAAAGAAGTAAAGCAAAGTAGTGAGGTTGTCTTCATGGGTTCAATGTCTATTCAGAAGTCGGATGGCAGGGGAGGGGAAGAAGCTGTTTTAAAGTATGATATCAACATAGTCATCTCAGATAATGACGCTCGGAAGGAGGAGTTGAGAAGAATGTGCAGGGAATTATAAAGAGTAGATCAATGCAGGCACAGAGTTAACGGTTGTTGATGGGCCAAGGAGCCTATATCCATGCTGTATAGGTTTGTGATTAAATTCATGATTGGACCTAATTTTGTAAGCACAGTTTCAACGATTGTGTGATAAACGATGGCAGGGGCCCCGGATCTCCAAATCCACAGAGGTCAAGGATGGCCTGTCCTGGGGAGAGAGGGCTGTGTGTCTGTGGGTGTGTGGGTAGGAAGGTGGTTGGAAGGAGGGAGGAACAGGGCTTCTTTCACTGTTGTTACATGGTTTGTTCAGATTGTCAAGCTCTGTGTTACAGTGGGTATGCTACGTTGGCACAGGAATACATGCCCCCAGTTCATCCTTAGGTACGTTGGTTTGTGAAATGAAACAAACCATTTCACAGCATAATTTGATATACATGAATCCAAATCTGAGTATTAGCAAATATGCTTTTGGCTATAAATTGGTGAAAACTTGTCTTGAAATTGGAATTCTGTCAAGTAAACCCAAAGGTCCAAGCCTTGCCTAGCAAAGCCATTCCACATCCACTCATCAGTTTCATTTATTCAATTTATTATATGCCACCATATACCACCCTGAGATTCATTTTCTTGTGGGCATTCACAGTAGAACAAAGAATTAATGAAAACGAATTGCACACGAAGATGGGCAAACAAGAAATGTGCAAATAAATACAAGAAAAGCAACACCATAAAATAACAATAAATAAATAGTCATCAATAATATTGAGAATGTTGTATCAGTTTGGATCTCCGAGTTTTGTAGTAGAGGTATCACTGTGGTTTGAGTTATGAGGGTGAAGAGTTCACTTACTCTCAGAGTATCATATCCCAGAAAACCAGTCATACTTCCTGTCCCATACGTGATGGACAGATACTTATTATTCGTGCGGAAGGTTGAGGACTGGGATGGGTTGAATCTGTGGTGCTTCACTGCAAAGAAACATCCATTTCATCAATGAAACAAAAAGTTTCAATATATCACCCTGTGCCTAGCAAACCCCGGTCAATCGTTCCCTAAGACTCGTCAAAAGCACACGAAGCATCGCAGGGCTGGCAGACTCTGAGATTTTCCCTTGAGCCAAGTTGCAAACATTCTACCCCTCACCCGACCAGAGCCCCAGTTTCCACCCACATTCCAAAGACATGAGGGAGACTAAGTTGTGGTCACGCCACGCTGGGGGCAGAAGCAAGACAACACTTGCAGGCTGTCTGCTGCACGTCCATGGACTGACTCATTAATGGAAGCAAAACAATTCAACGTCTGTTTCAATGCTGCGACATTCATTTAACATATAATGTACACCGAGTCCCAGCAATGTCCTCATAATTCCCTTTCACACGCTTTCCAGCTTAACAACATCTTTCCTGTAGAGAGATGATCAAACCTGTACACAATATTCCAGCTGCGGCCTCAGCAACATCTGATCTTCTATACCCAATACCCTGACTGATGAAGGCCAGAATGTCAAAACCCTTCTTCACCACAATGTCTACCTGTGACACCACATTCAGGGAAACATGTACTTGTATCTCTAGGTCCCTCTATTCTCTAACACTCCAGAGGGCCCTACCTCAGTGTCAGAACTGGTAAATATATTAATATCATTGTTACTTCTGATGGGACAACAAAATAGATTCATTTTCACCATTGTGTGTCCTATGATGTCTTTCCATGACCATGATTGTTCATGCCAAATTTTTCCACAGAAGTGGTTTGACATTGCCTTCTTCTGGGCAGTGTCTTTACAAGATGGGTGACCCCAGTCATTATCAACACTGTTCTGACTGGTATCAGTGGACACACAACCAGGACTTGTGATATGCACCAGCTGCTCGTAGGATCATCCACCTCCTGCCCCCATGGCTTCACATGACCCTGATCGGGGGCTAAGCAGGAGCTACCCTAGGCTAGCGAACATGACAGCACCTTACAGTTTCTTTGGTAGAGATGTATCTCTACTCGCCAGCCTAGGAATAAGCTGAAAAACTGAATAACATCAGGTTCCATTTACTTATTTTGTTTTATTGAGAAATATAATGCAGAACAGGCTCTTCTGGCCCTCCGAGCTGCATTGCCTAGCAACCTACTCATTTAACCCCTGGCCTAATCACAGGACAATTTACAATGCCAATTAACCTGGCACGTCTTTTAATAATTTTCAATCGCCCAGTGCCACTGTAACTGTTGTATGAATCACATTACCTTCTGATGCCAGGTGGATATCAGAATCTAACATGGACAAACTTCCTGTTTGACAAACTTACTGGAGTTCTGTGAAGATACAACGAGCGCAGTGGATAGAGGGCAACAGATCGATGTTATTTACTTGGATTTCCAGAAGTCGTATGACAAAGTGCCACATAAAAGACTTATCCATAAGGTAAATATGTATAGTGTTGAGGGTAATGTATTAGCACGGATAGAAGATCGGTTAACTAATAGAAAGCAGAGAGTTGGGATACAGGGGTGTTACTCAGGTCGGTAATCAGTGGTGTACCGTAGGAGTCGGGACTGGCCCTGTAACTGTTCATGATATACATTAATGATCTGGAAGAGGGGACTGAGTGCAGTGTATCCAATGATACTAAGTTGAGTAGAAAGGCAAACTGTGCAGAAGATGTGGAGAGTCTGCAGAAAGATATGGATAGGTTAAGTGAGCGGGTAAGGGTCTGGTAGATGTAGTACAATGCTGGTAAATGCAAGGTCATCCACTTTGGAAGGAAAAATGAAAGAACAGATTATTATTTAAATGGTAAAAAGTTGCAGCATATCGCTGTGCAGAGGGACTTGGGAGTGCTTGTGCATGAATCACAAAAGGTTTGTTTGCAGGTTCTCAAGAAGACAAATAGAATGTTGGCCTTCGTTGCTAGAGGGATTGAATTCAGGTGCAGGGAGGTTATACTGCAACTGTACAGGGTACTGGTGAGTCTCCACCTGGAGTACTGCAGGCAGTATGAGTCTTCATACTTGAGGAAGGATATACTGGCTTTGGAGGTCGTGCAGAGGAGATTCACCAGGTTGATTCCTGAGATAAAGGGGTTCGACTATGAGGAGAGATTGAGTTGCCTGGGACTGTACTTGCTGGAATTCAGAAGAATGAGAAGAGATCTTATAGAAATATATAAACTTATGAAAGGGATAGATAAGATAGAGTCAGGAAAGTTGTTTCCACTGGTAGGTGAGACTAGAACTTGGGGACATAGCCTCAAGATTCAGAGGTGTAGATTTAGAGTGAAGGTGAGGAGGAACTGCTTTTCCCAGAGAGTGGTGAATCTGTGGAATTCTCTGCCCAAAGAAGCAGAGGAGGCTGCCTCAGCAAATATTTTGAAAACATGGTTGGATAGATTTTGCCATAGTAGGGGAATTAAGGGTTATAGGGAAAATGCAGGTAGGTGGAGATGAGTCCATGGCCAGATCAGCCATGTTCTTACTGAATAGCGGAGCAGGTTTGATGGGCCAGATGGCCGACTCCTGCTTCTATTTCTTATGCTCTTACGGAATATGTAAGAGCTTAAATGTATTTGACAGCAAGGGAATATTTTCTTACCGCATGGTGTCTGGCTGCAGTAGACCGATGGGACCCAGAGGTTGGATGAGCCAGTATCAAAGATGACAGTGAAGCTCTGTGGGGGGTTACCGATGCTGATGGCTCCGTAGTATGACAGCTGTCGGCAAAAACAAAATGTCCTCGGTTACTCGGATTAAGTGTGATTGTCTTCATAAAGACTGGAGAGGAAAGGGGAAGAAGACAGAAGTAAGAGAGGCTGGAGTACAAACTAGCAGCTGATATGTATGTCCAGGTAAGAGGGAAGAACTGTGGGTGGGTGTATGAGCGGGATGAAATAAGAAGCTGGGAGGTGTTAGGTGGAATTTTACTGATCGGAAAGCAATTCACCATGTTACCAATTTTCCACTTCTTATCACACCAACTCTTTTCCCAGCAGGAACTGGAATAGGGTTCCTCTTGTCCCCACCCTCCACCTGACTAGCTTCCACATTCAATGGATCATACCCCATCATTTCTATCAGACTCTACAGGATTCCACCACTGCTCCCCCGATCAGCATTCTGAAGGGACTATTCCTTCTGCACCTCCTGTTCTTCTCTTCAAATAGGAACTCGCTCCAAAAACAATAGAAATGTTACACCATTTTAATTAAGAAGGTCAAGAGTTCCTTCACCCCACATTTCAGATCATAGCAGTCAAGGATTACTTACATCCATGTAGTTGGTCATAGGCTCATCTGATGCCAAAGTTTCAATGGAACAAGCACCTTTGAACTTTGTGCAGGGATCATATGGATGTTTCCTGAGGAAATCTTCCAACAATCCCTTCTCCCGAAGAACATCTCGGGCAGATTTTCCTTTACGTAAAGGAACTCTGTAAAATGGAAAATGGGTTAAGAATGTCATCATCTGTAATTCTTCCTTGGGGAGAAAAATTAATTGCCAAAACCGTTAAGATTCGGTTAAAATGATCCTACCTGATGACGGCATCAGAGAGCTGGATGCATACAAAGGCAAGGAGTAACCACTTCATGTTGAATCGATTGGATTCCTTTCAGAATCTGACATCGGGCTTCTGAGCCCTAATATTTATACTCAAGGAATCATTGTCACATGGACACAGATACAATCATTCCACATGAGAAGTAAATATAATTGTCCTCATGATCAGTTTATCTTTGATAAAACACATTCTATTCAGGACGACCTTCAATATAGAAGTTGATTTATAATAAAGTATGTTAAGTGCTGTGAAATTAAAGTCTTATCACAGATAACACAATCAGAAATTAGGTAAAGAACTGTTTTATCAAACGACTGAGACCTAAACAGTCCCTCCAGGTGAGGTAGTTCCAGGTGACATAGCTCTTTACTTCTGAATCCACCACAGTCATTTATTGTATCTGGTCTTCCCATTGAGGCCTCATCTTCATCAGTGAGACCTGACAAAGAATGGAGGTTGGCATCATTGACTGGCTATGATGTCTATGTCTCTCATAATTTTGTAACACCAACTAAGTTCAAAGACCAGAGTAAATTTAAATATTGACAGTTTATTCACTTCCACAGATGCTGCTTAACCTGCTGAGTTCCTCCAGCACTTTATGTGCGTTGCTTTGGATTTCCAGCATCTGCAGACTTTCTCATATACAGCGAAATCTGTCATTTGTGTCAAGTCAAATCAGCGAGGATTGTGTAAGGCAGCCTGAAAGTATCACGACACTTCTGGTGCCAATATAGCATGCCCACAGCTTACTGACCCTAAGCAAAAGTCTTTGGAATGTGGGAGGAAACCAGAGCACTTGGAAGAAACCCACATGGTCACGGGGAGAATGTACAAACTCCTTACAGACAACATGGGAAATCGATCCCTAATTTACAGTTAGTTTTGTAAAGTGTTGCACCAACCACTACGTTACTGTGCTGCCTGACATGTGCTTTTGCCACATTGACCTTCATAAATCAGATAACTGGGCTGTTGTCTTGAAGTTGTCTAAGATGTGGGTTAGGCCAAATTTGAAGTATTGTGTGCAGTTCTGGTCACCTATCTACTGGAAAGATATCAGGCAGATTGAAAGAGCACAGAGAAAATTTACAAGGGTGTTGCTAGGACTTGAGGAACTGAGGAACAAGGAAGGGTTGCATCAACCTGGACTTCATCCCTGCAGTGAAGGAGATCGTGAGGAAATTCGATAGTTGTGTACAAAATGTTAATGGGAATGGATATTGTCAATGGAAGCAGGCATTTTCTGTTGAGGTTGGATAAGACAGGAAGTACAGGAAATAAGTTAAGGGTGAAAGGTAAAATATTTAAGGAAAATTTGAGGGGGGACCATCATGACTCAGAAGATGGTGAGAGTGTGGAATGAGCTGTCAGTGGAAGTGGAGGATTCGAGTTTGATTGCAACATTTAAGAGAAGTTTGGGTAAGTACATGAATGGGGAGGATCATGGTCCAGATGAGGGTCGATGACACGAGCAGTTCAGCATGGCCTAGATGGGCAGAAGTGCCTGTGACTGTACTTGCGGGATAGGGACCCACTCTCAGGGCCTCAGGAATGGCTGTTTATCGATAGCCCAAGGATACGGCCTGGAAGACGAGCCTGCTTACACTGTTCCGGGATTTCATGTCTCTGGGGACATGCTGATTCCAGGCCGGTGCCGCAAACTGAAGCATCACGGGAGAACACGGAACATCGGGAGCAGCGGGTTGGCTGCCAGGGGTCGGTGCTCGGGGAGCTGCCCCTTCTTGGTGCCAAAACTCCAGGCGCAGAGCTCGGAAAAAGCGAAGCAACCGACTTGTAACATCGTAAATCAGTCAGTTGTTTGTTATGCCTCCTGTCTCGATGTGAAACGGGACACCCCTTTTTCCTTTATTAGGGAGAGAGAGAGCCTGTGGTATGTCAAATTACCGGATGAATGAGTAGTCTTTGGGGTGCTGCAAGTCTGTGTCCTTATTGATGCTTTGTTGCACGACTGATTGATCAGTGAAGGGTGTTGATGCATCTTTGCTGGTGGGTGGGGGGTGGAAGTTGCCTTGCAGCTGGTTGTGCATGGGAGGGGGAGTTGGGGGGACTTTGGGGCTCTAATGTTTTAACTGTCATTCATTCCTTGGGGAATTCCTTTGTTTTTGTGGATGTCTGGGAAGAAAATGAATTTCAGGATGTATATTGTATGCCTTTCTCTGACAGTAAAAGCACTTATTGAAACTTATGTTATTCTTCTGAAATTCTCTGACTCCAAACCCTTCCTATTGTTGTACATTGCTAAATATTTTTAATTCTCCCTACCACCACCTCTACTTCTAGCAGCTCATTCCATATACCCACCACATTACATGGGGGAAAACATTGCCCCTCAGCTCCCCTTTAAATCTTTCCCATCTCACCTTAAACCTCTACCTTTTATTTTTAGACCATGAAAAGGACTGTGACTATTCACGTTATGTACACAGCTCGTGATTTTATAAACCTCCAGAAGGTCACCCCTCAGCCTCCTTCACTCCAGGGAAAACAGACACAGCCTATCCAGTCTCTTGAAACCAAGAAAGAAAAGAAAAGAACGGTAGCTCAATCTTCAACTCCTAAACACCTGCACAAACACCTGCACCATTCCCTCAACACCTGCACAAAGAAATGGACAAAATGGAGCAGGCACATCAATCTCCAAATCCCCCTCTCCACACACAACGAATGTGAAAAATCGGGCAAAAAACACAGAATTTAAAATACTATAGGACTGAAAAAACATCTATAGTCCAAGTCCAAATCCAAAACGCAGAAACCCTGGGTTTTCCCTCTCTGACACCAGTGTTCAAAAGGTAGTATCCCTTCTCTGACAGCAGAGCAATCCCACCAGCGATCAAAAGTCTGGCAGCAGGTGTTCACCTCCCGCATTTGATATTGATATTGATTTAATCTTGATATTTCAACCTCTCTACTTGTTTTAATCGGTGAACAATGGAAACTTTAATCCACAAAATGGAGTCGAGCATCGACTTGAGGGCCATCCTGCAGTCGTATCGTCATGATCCTGCCAGAGACCACAGAGCACCAGAACACCCTGACGATTTCCAAAATGGAAATACCAGGCCCAAGCATCTCAGAATCATATTCAAGACAAAAAAAAACAAACAGAAAAGAAGCAAAATATATGGTTTCATAATCTAACCAGAGTCATGAGACCGATTCTCATCGACATCACACTACAAAGAGTCAAAACTGACTGCCATCGACTCTACAGCACAAAGAGTTATAACTCCGATCATCATGGACACTGCAGTAAGAACTTCCTCCGGGTGCTCTGTATTCCTCTCACTTTCCAAGGATGTACAAGTTAGAATTAATAAACTGTCAGCCTGTTATATTGACACAAGAAGCATGCTGAAACCTGCAGACCACCCCAGCACGTATGCGGACTGTGTTGGTCATTGACACAAATGATGTATTTCACAGTACGTTTCAATGTTTCCATGTACTGTCCTTGTGACGTATAAAGCTAATCCGACTCTTCAAAAACTCAGTGAAATTAAACGTTGGAATCGCAGACTGAAGCACGGAACAGGACAAATCATCTCAAACTATTTTTATAATAGTTTCAAGGGTATTCAGATCTGGGGAATTATTTAATCAAATGGATAATAATCAGATTAGTAAACATATTCAAAAACACTCTGTCAACAAAAGAGAATCAGTAATAAGTGCATATTATTGACTATTAATTGATAAGGTGAGCAATTAAACATGACTTCTATTAATAATCTCTTGTGTTTCTCTCTGTTCTCACTGCTGATCTCAGGCAACAATGAAAACAAAATCAAGAGAAAATCTTCAAATTCTGGAAATCCAAGCAACGCACACAAGATTCTGGGCGATCTCACAGGCCAGGCAGCATTTCTGGAAAAAAGTACAGTCACCGTTTAGGGCCAAGACCCTTCATCAAAACAAAATAATTGCCCTCAAAAATGCCCTCAGTTCAATTTCAGTTCTGAAGCCACTTGTCGAGAGTCAGCTCCATCATGAGTACTGGCCTCCGTAGTATCTGAGACGTCTTGAAGGAGCAGAGCCTCAGAAGGCAGCACCCGTCATTGAGGACCCCCAACACAGGACATGCCCTCTTCTCATTGTTACCCTCAGGAGGAGGTACAGAAGCCTGAAGGCACACACTCAGCGATTCAGAAACAGCTTGCCATCCAATTTCTAAATGGACATTCAACTCATGAACACCACCTCACTACTTTTGTTTGATTTATTTCCATTTTTGCAGGAGTTACTTAAACAACCATTTAATATATAAATATGCACTTACTGTAATTCAGTCTTTTCGATATTTATCATGAATTGCACTGTACAGCTAACACAAATTTAACAAATGTCACAACATATGCCGGTGATATTAAACCTGATCATGCTTTCTGTACCTTTTGCATCAACGTAAGAAAGAATTTGCATTTATGCAGCCCTCCAGGAGATTTATCTTTTTGATAACTTTTCACACTCCTCAATCGACAGATTTTGAAAGTCAGGGTGTTGGGGCCCAAGGCGACAGATGGTCTGGTTCAGCTCGTTTCTCCCTGATACTTACTCAGCTCTGCACCGAACTGAGAGTCTACGGCTTCCTGTCGGAGGACAGACGTTCTTTTGTGGACATCGGTTCAGATCACTGTTCGCTTGCTTTGATTGTTTGCATGATCTGTTTTTCTTCTCTCTGCGCATTGGGTGTTCGACAGTCTGCTTTTTTAATGGATTCTTTCGGGTTTCTTTGTTTTATGGCTACCTGTAAGGAGACATACCTCTAGATCGTATATGTATACATACTGTGATAATAAGTATACTGGGATCTTAAAACATCTTCTGAAGTATATTATAATTGGTAATTTGGTTTACTGCTGTCACATACACTGCAGTACAACAACAATAAACCGATTTACTAGTTATAATGAACTTCAGAAGATGACAATGTCAGTACATGTGATGGGAACCAGGATGATCGAGCTGAGGATGAACCAGCAGGTTTACAAGTGGATGACGAATGTAACAGGAATGGAAGGAAGGGCAAGGCAATGACTGGGTACAAATGCAGACAGAGCAAAGAATTCCATCGGACCACAGAGTCAAAATTCATAAGGGCGAAGGGTACAGGACTGAAGATACTGTTTTTATAACCATATAACAATTACAGCACGGAAACAGACCACCTTGGCTCTTATAGTCTGTGCCGAACGCTTACTCTCACCTAGTCCCACCAACCTGCACTCAGCCCATAACCCTCCATTCTTTTCCTGTCCATATACCTATCCAATTTTACTTTAAATGACAATACCAAACCTGCCCCTACCACTTCTACTGGAAGCTCGTTCCACACAGCTACCACTCCCTGAGTAAAGAAGTTTCCCCTCGTGTTACCCCTAAACTTTTGTTCCCTAACTCTCAACTCATGTCCTCTTGTTTGAATCTCCCCTACTCTCAATGGAAAAAGACTATCCACGTCAACTCTATCTATCCCACTCATAATTTTAAATACCTCTATCAAGTCCCCCTTCAACATTCTATGCTCCAAAGAATAAAGACCTAACTTGTTCAACCTTTCTCTGTAACTTAGGTGCTGAAACCCAGGTAACTTTCTAGTAAATCTTCTCTGTACTCTCTCTATCTTATTGACATCTTTCCTATAATTTGGTGACCAGAACAGTACATAATACTCCAAATTCAGCCTTACCAATGCCTTGTACAATTTTAACATTACATCCCAACTCATACACTCAATGCTCTGATTTATGAAGGCCAACATACCAAAAGCTTTCTTCACCACCCTATACACATGAGATTCCACCTTCAGGAAACTATGCACCATTATTCCTAGATCACTCTGTTCTAATTCTAATTGAGGGACCAATTATATCCCTCACTATACTTTTCTTTTCTTTCTTTCTTTCTTTCTTTCTTTCTAAATCATTTTATTATTATTAATAATATGGACAGAATACAAATGATATATTAATAAAGAAATTACAAACATACAAATTCCATTACAGATGAAAAAAGACATAAGCAATAGTTACAGTATAAATGAGTTTACCAAGACATAAACCATACAGTATATGAATGAACATGGTAAGTCTAAATATTTCATAATATATGATATAAAAAAACAGAAAAAAAGAAAGAAAAAAATATAATGCAAAATTAGCTAATCTACTAATCTAATAACTAATAACTAATAAAGAAGAAAAAAGAAGCAAAAAAAGAAGAAAAAATAAAGAAAAAGAAAAAAAGAAACATTGGAAAAAGAAAGAAAAAAAAGCAAAGTGGCTGTTTATAATATCTCACAAAAATAAATATTCATCAATGCCGTCACTTCCGGTCCTCTCAACATACATCAGCTAAAAGCTGGGAAATCAAATGAACTTGGAACAGGGTCATATTACATCATATGAAAATGTTGAATAAATGGTCTCCATAACTTTTCAAATTTAATAGAAGTATCAAAATCACCACTTCTAATTTTTTCTAAATTTAAACATAACATAGTTTGAGAGAACCAATTAAATACAGTGGGAGGGTTAATTTCCTTCCAATTCAACAATATAGATCTTCTAGCCATCAGAGTTAGAAATGCAATCATTCGACGGGCAGAAGAAGATAAATGCTGTGAGTCTAACATTGGTAAACCAAAAATTGCGGTAATAGGATGAGGTTGTAAATCAATATTCAAAACCGCTGAAATAATATCAAAAATATCTTTCCAATATTTTTTCAAAAATGAACAAGACGAAAATATATGAGTTAAAGACACTGTTTCAGATTGACATCTATCACAGATAGGATTTATATAAGAATAAAAATGAGCTAATTTATCCTTGGACATATGGGCCCTATGTACGACCTTAAATTGTATTAATGAATGTTTGGCACATATCGATGATGTATTAACTAATTGAAGAATTCTATCCCAATTCTCACTAGAAATAAAAAGGTTAAGCTCTCTTTCCCAATCCTTTTTGGTCTTATAAAGGGGCTCTGAACGTATCTTCATAATTATATTATAAAGTTTTGAAATAAGCCCTTTTAGAAAAGGGTCTAATTCAAACAAACTCTCCAAAATATCTGAAGGCACAAAATTTGGAAACGTAGGGAGTACAGAACTTAAAAAATGTCTAATCTGTAAATATCTAAAAAAATGAAATCTAGGCAAGTTATATTTGTTGGATAATTTTATGTCAAAAGACATAAAACAATTGTCCAAAAATAAATCAGAAAATCTTAGTAATCCCTTAGTTTTCCAAGCCGAGTAAGCTTGATCTATAATGGAAGGGTGGAAAAAACAATTAGATACAATAGGACTATTTAAAACGAATTGAGTCAACCCGAAAAATTTCCGAAATTGAAACCATATACGTAAAGTATGATTAACTATCGGGTTGTCAATTTGTTTCGGCAATTTAGAAAGAGCAAAAGGGAGAGAAGTCCCTAAAATAGAACCCAGAGCATAAGCTGATACAGATTTAATTTCTAAACTCACCCAATGAGGGCCGAAAGATCCACCCCAATCTTTCAACCAACATAACAAGTATCTAATATTAACTGCCCAATAATAAAATCTGAAATTAGGTAATGCTAACCCGCCTTCCTTCTTTGTCTTCTGTAAATATATTTTACCTAACCTGGGATTTGTATTCTGCCATATATATGAGGAAATTTTTGAATCAACATTAGTAAAAAAAGATTTCAGAATAAAGATTGGTATCGCTTGAAAAATATATAAAAACTTAGGTAAAATAACCATCTTAATAGCATTAATCCGACCTATTAGAAGTAAAGATAATGGTGACCACTTAGTAAACAAACCTTTAATCTGATCAATTAAGGGTAAAAAATTAAATCTAAATAAATCTTTATGTTTTTTTGTGATTTTGATCCCTAAATAAATAAAAGAATCATTAACTAATTTAAAAGGTAAATTTCCATAAATTGGGACCTATCTATTCAAAGGAAACAATTCACTTTTATTAAGATTTAACTTATATCCAGAAAACTCACTAAATTGAGCCAATAATGATAAAACTGCTGGGATAGATTTCTCAGGGTTAGAAATGAATAGTAATAAATCATCTGCATACAAAGATAACTTATGAATGTCTGTCCCACGATTAATACCCAAAATATCCTGTGATTGTCTGATGGCAATTGCCAAAGGTTCTAAGGCAATGTTAAATAGTAATGGACTAAGAGGACATCCTTGTCTAGTGCCCCGAAATAGGCGAAAAAAGGGAGGTCTTTGATTATTGGTAAACACTGAGTCTACTGGAGTGTGATAAATCAAATTAATCCACGATATGAATATCGGACTAAAATTAAACATCTCCAACACATGAAATAAATAAGGCCATTCAACTCTATCAAATGTTTTCTCTGCATCTAATGAAATCACGCATTCTGAAATATCATGTGAGGGAGTATAAACAATATTCAATAATCTCCTAATGTTGAAAAAAGAATAGCGATTTTTAATAAAACCGGTTTGATCTTCTGAAATAATTTTGGGTAATATCTTCTCCAATCTGGATGCCAGTAACATGGAAAAAAACTTAGAGTCTACATTCAATAAATATATTGGTCTATAGGATGCACAGTTAGTAGGGTCTTTTAGCTTTTCTAATTTCTTTCTTAAGATTCTTCTTACATTCTTTATATTCCTTGAGCACCTCATTTACTCCATGCTGCCTATAATTATTGTAGATATCTCTCTTTGTCCCAATCTACTCCTTCTAAGTCTTTTCGCATCTCCGCAAAGTTAGCCTTTCTCCAATCAAAAAATCTCAGCCATGGGTCCAGTCCTATCCTTCTCCATAATTATATTGTAACTCATGGTATTGTGATCACTGGACCCAAAGTGCTCCCCAACACTCACCTCCGTCACCTGACCTATCTCATTCCCTAACAGGAGATCCAACACTGCCCCTCCTCTAGTTGGTACCTCTATGTATTGCTGCAAAAAACTATCCTGCACACATTTTACAAACTCCAAACCATCCATCCCTTGTACAGTATGGGCTTCCCAGTCTATGTGTGGAAAATTAAAATCTCCCACAATCACAAACTCCCTTCTGCACCATGTCCTCAGCCACGTGTTGATCTGCGCTATCTTACTATTTCTAAACCCACCTGCACGTAGCACTGGGAGCAATCCTGAGATTGCTATCCTGGAGGTCCTGCCCTTTAACTTGGCACCTCGCTCCCTAAACTCACCTTTCAGGACCTCCTCACTCTTCCTACCCACGTCATTGGTCCCTACATGGACCATGACATCTGGCTGCTCACTCTCCCTCTTGAGAATAGTGAGAATTCGATCCGAGATATCGCGGACCCTGGCACCAGGAAGGCAACAGACCATCAGGGATTCTCGATCTATTCCACAAAACCTCCTATCTGCCCCCTTAGCTATCAAATCCCCTATCACTACTGCTCTCTTCTTTTCAGACAGACATACTTTATTGATCCTGAGGGAAATTGTGTTTCTTTACAGCCGCACCAACCAAGAATAGTGTAGAAATATAGCAATATAACACCATAAATAATTAAATAATAGTAAGTTAATCATGCCAGTGGAAATAAGTCCAGGACCAGCCTATTGGCTCAGCGTGTCTGACGCTCCGCGGGAGGAGCTGTAAGGTTTGATGGCCACAGGCAGGAATGACTTCCTATGTCACTCAGCGTTACATCTCGGTGGAATGAGTCTCTGGCTGAATGTACTCCTGTGCCTAATGCAATACATTATGGAGTGGATGGGAGTCATTGTCCAAAATGGCATGCAACTTGGACAGCATCCTCTTTTCAGACACCACCGCCAGCGAGTCCAGTTCCACTCCAAAAACATCACTGGCCTTACGAATGAGTTTGTTGATTCTGTTGGTGTCTGCTACCCTCAGCCTGCTGGCCCAGCACACAACAGCAAACATGATAGCACTGGCCACCACAGACTCAGAGAACATCCTCAGCATCATCTGGCAGATGTTAAAGGACCTCAGTCTCCTCAGGAAGTAGAGACGGCTCTGACCCTTCTTGTAGACAACCTCAGTGTTCTTTGACCAGTCCAGTTTATTGTCAATTCATATCCCTAGGTATTTGTAATCCTCCACCGTGTCCACACAAACCCCTTGGATGGAAACAAAGGTCACCGGTGCCTTAGCCCTCCTCAGGTCCACCACCAGCTCCTTAGTCTTTTTCACATTAAGCTGCAGATGATTCTGCTCACACCATGTGACAAAGTTTGCCACCGTAGCCCTGTACTCAGCCTCATCTCCCTTGCTGATGTATCCAACTATGGCAGAGTCATCAGAAAACTTCTGAAGATGTCAAGACTCTGTGCAGTAGTTGAAGTCTGAGGTGTAGATGGTGAAGAGAAAGGGAGACAGGACAGTCCCCTGTGGAGCCCCAGTGCTGCTGACCACTCTGTCTGACACACAGTGTTGCAAGCGCACGTACTGTGGTCTGCCAGTCAGGTAATCAATAATCCATGACACCAAGGAAGCATCCACCTGCATTACTGTCAGCTTCTCACCCAGCAGAGCAGGGTGGATGGTGTTGAACGCACTGGAGAAGTCAAAAAACATGACCCTCACAGTGCTCACCAACTTGTGCAGGTGGGCATAGACACGGTTCAGCAGGTAGACGATGGCATCCTCAACTCCTAGTCGGGGCTGAAAGGTGAACTGGAGGGGGTCTAAGTGTGGCCTAACCATAGGCCAGAGCTGCTCTAGAACAAGTCTCTCCAGAGTTTTCATGATGTGGGAGGTCAATGCCACTGGTCTGTAGTCATTGGAGCCACTGGGGCGCAGCATCTTCGGTACAGGAACGAGGCAGGACGTCTTCCACAGCACAGGAACCCTCTGGAGACTCAAGGTCAGGTTGAAGACATGGTGAAGAACTCCACAAAGCTGGGTTCACTGGCTTTCAGCACCCTGGGGCTGACACCATCCGGGCCTGCAGCCTTGCTTGGGTGGAGACGTTTCAGCTGTCTTCTCACCTGTTCAACTGCGAAGCCCACCGTGGTGGTTTCAAGTGTGGGAGGTGTGTAGTCTAGAGAGCAAGGTGGGGGCTGTGAGGAGGGTGGGGGGCTTTCCCTCCTTTTCTTCTGAGGGTCCAGTCTCGCAACCACTGCAACTTCTCCCTGGTACGTCATCCCCACCAACAGTATCCAAAACGATATACTTATTGTTGATGGGAACAGCCACAGGGGTGCTCCGCTCTTCCTGTTTATTCCCCTTCCCTCTCCTGACAGTCACCCAGCTACCTGTCTCCTGACTCTTAGGAGTGACTATCTCCCTGTAACTCCTGCTTATTTCTGCCTCTGCCTCCCGAATGATCCGAAGTTCATCCAGCTCCAGCTCCAGTTCCCAAACTCGGATGGTCAGTAGCTGCAGCTGGATGCACCTTTTGCAGGCGTAGTCATCAGGGACAATTGTGCTCCCACACACTGCAAACGGAACACACAACTGCCCTAACTGCTGCCTCCATTACCTAATCCTAAGCTAATTAGATTAATTGAAGGAGCTTACCCCGTCTTACCTCACCTGGAGTGAAGCTCGTCCTCAGCCTCTGCTCACTTTTTAAAATTCCCCGGCTGATCTGAGAGGCCGACTTTCACGCGCTTGCGCAGTCGTGCCCGTTCAAACCTCGCTTCTGCCTGTTCTCGCCGAAGCCTGTTGAGCCAAAGCCGTCGCACTCTTCCTCAGTCCACTCCGACGATGGCCGCTACGATGATGGCTGCTGTATGTGGCAATTCACTTAGCGTTTGGAATAAGGTGGATGAACTCGTGGCACAATTAGGGATTGGTTGGTGTGACACTGTGGGCATCACTGAGTCGTGGCTGAAGGAAGGACATAGTTGGGAGCTTAACATCAAAGGATACACTTTGTATCATAAGGACAGGCAGGAGGGTATTGGTGGTGGTCTGGCTATATTGTTAAGAGATGGAATTACATCTTTAGCAGGAGGTGACATAGGGTCTGAGAATGTTGAATCTTTGTGGGTGGAGTTAAGAAAACGCAAAGGTAAAAAAAAATTATGGGATTCATTTCGGTCTCCTAAAAGTAGCCAATATGTGGGGTTGTATTGTGGGTAGACTCAGAATACAATTAGAGCATTGCTGGACAGCAGGAAGCGCCAAAGGAGGCTATTCCTCATTGTATCTCAATAAAATAAAAAATGAAGTTAGGACAACAAAAGGATACAGAATGAAGTGTGACAGTTAGAGAGAAAGAGCAATGCAGGTGGACAATAAGGGGAAAGATCATAACGAGGTAGATTGTGAGCCCAAGAATCCATCTTATTTTGCTAGGGAACCATTCAATAGTCTTCAAACAGCAGGGAAAAACTGTCCTTGAGCCTGGTGGTACAGGATTTCAGGGTTTTGTAGATTTTGCCCTATGAGAGAGGAGGGAAGAGACATTGTCTGAGGTGGATAGATCTTTGATTATTCTGGCTGCCTCACCGGGAAGGACTGTCTGGGGCCCTGAATGGTGCTGAGGGAGGAAGTGTAAGGGCAGGTGTAGCACTTGTTCCGCTTACAAGGATAAGTGCCAGGAGGGAGATCACGTCCCATTCACATTCTGATATGTCTATCCATGGCCTCCTCTACTGTCAAAATGAATCCAAACTCAGGTTGGAGTAATTACACCTTATATACCGGCTGGGTAGCATCGAACCTGATGGCATGAACATTGACTTCTCTAACCTCCGTTAATGTCCCTCCTCCCCTTCTTACCCCATCCCTGACATATCTAGTTGTTTGGCTGTTCTCCATCTCCCTCTGGTGCTTCCCCCCTCTTTCTTTCTCCTGAGGCCTCCCGTCCCATGACCCTTTCCCTTCTCCAGCTCTGTATCACTTTCACCAATCACCTTTCCAGTTCTTAACTTCATCCCACCCCCTCCGGTCTTCTCCTATCATTTTGCATTTCCCCTTCCCCCCACTACTTTCAAATCTCTTACTATCTTTCCTTTCAGTTAGTCCTGACGAAGGGTCTCGGCCCGAAAAGTCGACAGTGCTTCTGCCTATAGCTGCTGCCTGGCCTGCTGTGTTCCACCAGCATTTTCTGTGTGTTGTTTGAATTGCCAGCATCTGCACATTTCCTCGTGTTTGCTCTACCTATAACCTCTTGCTTTTGTCTCTACATGGGCATCTGCCATTTCTCCCCACCTGAGTGGAGTCTTTTCCAGCACTCACCATGATATCAGGACCCCATAATCAATGGACCCCTCAGATGTTAAAGAGCGGCTTGGACATCAGCCACCTGGAGGCGATGGTGACTTCTTTACTGAGTTTATGATTTCCACAATGAGAATAAAAATGGAAAATGGAAAACTACAGTGGGAACACGGAAGTTTTGTAAACGCAGAGGTGGGCTTCATGAAGAGTGGTGACAGGAGATGATTAGTTCTGATTCGGTGGCTTCAGCTTCACTGTGTATTGGTCCAATTACTGCGGAGTTTCAATCTCCGGGGACCGTATAACCAGAGAACATTCGGTGGGACTTGGATGTGGTACTTTGAGGCCTCACAGACAGAACTGAGTCGGAGGTGTGTTGTAGTGGGAGGGGCGTGTGAATGCACAGGGAAGTGTTTTTATACCTGCACAGTTCGCTCCGCTAAACGGAGTTTGTAGTTCCAGAGGCTTTTGTTCACACACGTGCATGCACACGCACACACACACACACACACACACACACACACACACACACACACACACTCACACACACACACACACACACACACACACACACACACACACACACACACACACACACACAAACAATTGTGAGTCAGAGGACGGAGAGGAAATGCAGTGGCAGGTGGATTGATGTGAGAAGAACAAGCTAAGTCAAAACACAGAGAAGAACAAGGAAATCATTGTGGACATCAGGACAACTGCTGTTCAGGAGGATTTAAACTGATGTAGCAGGGGGATGGGAACAAGTGCAGAGAGACAGAGGGGTGTAAAATGAGGGGAGAAGCAAAAAGTAGTCAGGTGAAAAGTAAAAGTGGCAGGCAGGCCAATCCAGGGCAAAAAGCAAAAAGAGCCACTTTTTAACACAATTGTATAAGGGCTAAGAGTGTTGTAAAAACAAGCCTGAAGACTTTGTCTGTCAATGCGAGGAGCATTCGTAACAAGGTGGATGAATTGAATGTGCAGATAGTTATGAATGAATATGATATAGTTGGGATCACAGAGACATGGCTCCAGGGTGACCAAGGATGGGAGCTCAATATCCAGGGATATTCAATATTCAGGAGGGATGGACAGGAAAGAAAAGGAGGTGGGGTAGCATTGCTGGTTAGGGAAGTGATTAACGCAATAGAAAGGAAAGACATTAGCCTGGAGGATGGGTAATTGATATGGGTAGAGCTGCATAACATTAAGGGGCAGAAAACGCTGGTGGGAGTATTGTACAGGCCACCTAACAGTAGTAGTGAGGTTGGGGATGGCATTAAACAGAAAATTGGAAATGTGTGCAATAAAGGAATAGTAGTTATAATGGGTGACTTCAATCTACATAAAGATTGAGTGAACCAAATTGGTAAGGGTGCTGAGGAAGAGGATTTCTTGGAATGTATGCGGGATGGTTTTCTGAACCAACATGTCGAGGAACCAACTAGAGAGCAGGCCATTCTAGATTATGTATTGAGCAATGAGGAAGGGTTAGTGTGCAATCTTGTCGTGCGAGGCCCCTTGGGTAAGAGTGACCATAATATGGTGGAATTCTTCATTTAGATGGAGAGTGACATAGTTAATTCAGAAACAAAGATTCTGAACTTAAAGAAGGGTAACTTTGAAGGTATGAGACGTGAATTAGCTAAGATAGACTGGCAAATGATACTTAAAGGGTTGACGGTCTATATGCAATGGCAAGCATTTAAAGATCACATGGATGAACTACAAGAATTGTTCATCCCAGTTTGGCAAAAGAATAAACCAGGGAAGGTAGTGTACCCGTGGCTGACAAGGGAAATTAGCGATAGTATCAAATCCAAAGAAGAAACATATAAATTAGCAAAAAAAAGCGGCACTCCTGAGGACTGGGAGAAATTCAGAGACCAGCAGAGGAGGACAAAGGGCTTAATTAGGAAACGGAAAGAAGATTATGAGAGAAAGCTGGCAGGAAACATAAAAACTGACTGTAAAAGCTTTTATAGATATGTGAAAAGAAAAAGATTGGTCAAGACAAATGTAGGTCCTTTACAGTCAGAAACAGGTGAATTGATCATAGGGAACAAAGACATGGCAGACCAATTGAATAACTACTTTGGTTCTGTCTTCACTAAGGAGGACATAAATAATCTTCCGGAAATAGTAAAGGACTGAGGGTCTAGTGAGATGGAGGAACTGAGGGAAATACATGTTAGTAGGGAATTGGTGTTAGGTAAATTGAAGGGATTAAAGGCAGATAAATCCCCAGGGCCAGATGGTCTGCATCCCAGAGTGCTTAAGGAAGTAGCCCAAGAAATAATGGATGCATTAGTGATAATTTTTCAAAACTCCTTAGATTCTGGATTCGTTCCTGAGGATTGGAGGGTGGCTAATGTAACCCCACTTTTTAAAAAAGAGGGAGAGAGAAACTGGGGAATTATATGCCGGTTACTCTGACATCGGTGGTAGGGAAAATGCTAGAGTCAGTTATCAAAGATGTGATAACAGCACATTTGGAAAGAGGTGAAATCATCGGACAAAGTCAGCATGGATTTGTGAAAGGAAAATCATGTCTGACGAATCTTACAGAATTTTTTGAAGATGTAACTAGTAGAGTGGATAGGGGGAACCAGTGGATGTGGTATATTTAGATTTTCAAAAGGCTTTTGACAAGGTCCCACACTGGAGATTAGTGTGCAAACTTAAAGCACACGGTATTGGCGGTATGGTATTGATGCAGATAGAGAATTAGTTGGCAGACAGGAAGCAAAGAGTGGGAGTAAACGGGACCTTTTCAGAATGGCAGGCAGTGACTAGTGGGGTACCGTAAGGCTCAGTGCTGGGACCCCAGTTGTTTACAATATATATTAATGATTTAGACAAGGGAATTAAATACAGCATCTCCAAGTTTGTGGATGACACGAAGCTGGACGGCGATGTTAGCTGTGAGCAGGATGCTAAGAGGATGCAGGGTGACTTGGATAGGTTAGGTGAGTGGGCAAATTCATGGCAGATGCAATTTAATGTGGATAAATGTGAGGTTATCCACTTTGGTTACAAGAACAGGCAAACAGATTAATATCTGAACGGTGGCCGATTAGGAAAAGGGGAGATGCAACGAGACCTGGGTGTCATTGTACACCAGTCATTGAAGGTGGGCATGCAGGTACAGCAGGCGGTGAAAAAGGCAAATGGTATGTTGGCATTCATAGCAAAAGGATTTGTGTACAGGAGCAGGGAGGTTCTACTGCAGTTGTACAAGGCCTTGGTGAGACCGCACCTAGAATATTGTGTGCACTTTTGGTCCCCTAATCTGAGGAAAGATATTCTTGCCATAGAGGGAGCACAGAGAAGGTTCACCAGATTGATTTCTGGGATGGCAGGACTTTTATATGAAGGAAGACTGGATCGATTAGGCTTATACTCACTGGAATTTAGAAGACTCAGTGGGGATCTTATTGAAATGTATAAAATTCTAAAGGGATTGGACAGGCTAGGTGCAGGAAGATTGTTTCCGATGTTGGGGAAGTCCAGAACGAGAGGTCACAGTTTAAGGATAAAGGGGAAGTCTTTTAGGACCGAGATGAGGAAAAACTTCTTCACACAGAGAGTGGTGAATATGTGGAATTCTGTGCCACAGGAAACAGTTGAGGCTGGTTCATTGGCTATATTTAAAAGGAAGTTAGATATGGCCCTTGTGGCTAAAGGGATCAGGGGGTATGGAGAGAAAGCAGGTACAGGGTTCTGAGTTGGATGATCAGCCATGATCATACTGAATGGTGATGCAGGCTCACATGGCCGAATGGCCTACTCCTGCACCTATTTTGTATGTTTCTATGTTTCAACCCCATTCTTGTCTTCTACCCGTAACCTTTGACACCCTGAGTAATGAAGAACCTATCATCTCTGTTTTAAATATCTCCAATAACTTGGCCTCTACAGCATCTGTGGCAATGAAAACCAGTGGACAAACTTCCTAGTTCTCTACATTTTTCAGCGGCATGGCCTTGGGTTTGATGTTTATCTGTTTCACCTCTGTCTCCTTCAGCTTAATCTCAATCTCACCATTTCCATCTCAACATTCCTTCTGATGGCACAGACTTGATATCTACCCACAGGGGAGATGGTTCTGTTAGAATACAGGGAGCAGAAACAATGGCAAGCATGCCTTTCGAAACGGATTAGTAATTTTACTGGAACTCAGGCACAGGAAATACTCTCGTAGTTTTTGAAAAAGTTCAGCATTTATATGACAATTAAATCTTATTTTTTTCAGTATATCAGTTTTAGTTGGATGTTTATTATGTTCAGTTCTTACAGGAAGGATGTGGAAACTTTAGAGAGGGCGCAGAGGACATTTATCAGGATTATGAGGATAGGTTGAGCAAGCTAGGGCTTTTCCCTTTGGAGTGAGGTGACTTGACAGAAGAGTACAAGGTGATAAAATGAACAGTCAGCTCCTTTTTCCCAGGGTAGAAATGGCTAATACAAGGGAGCATAACTTCAAGGCAAAAGTATAGGGGACATTTCAGAGGTAAGTTCTTTTACACAGAGAGTGGTGGGTGTGTGGAACACACTGCTGGACGTGGTAGTAGAAGCTGATACGTTTTGGACGGTTAAAGGACTTTTAGGCGGATGGGTGATAGAGAAATGGAGGGTTAATTGGGAGGGATGGCTTGGTCTGATCTGGAGTAGGTTAAAAGGGGTTAAAAACATTGTGGGTCAAAGGGTCTGTACTGAGCTGTACTGTTCTATGTTCTATATTCTATGTTATATGTTCTCTGTTCGATGTTCGGATGGCACATCAATTATAGAATGAAGATAGATTTCTGATGGAATTTAATCCAGATAAGCAGTCAGTGCTTCAAAGCTGGAAGTGAAATGTCGAAGGCTGGGTTGTCTCTTTGTAATTCAGGATATCTGGAAAACTTATTGTAAACTCGTGCCGACAACACTGGCCACCAGGAGGAAATTCCTGAGTAATTCACAAGTGAGGAGTTTGGTAGCAGGGGAAATGACTGAGAAGGGGAGTATGGAAAACAGAGACTCTGCAGCCTTTACCAGCGCTTCTAATGAAGACCTGTGCAGCACCGAGCTCGTTTGTTAGAAAGGAGCAAGGAGGGGCCAGTCAATGCAGATAATGACCTGTCTACGTGATTTCAGAGTTAATGAAGATAGTTCAGAATTGCACCAGGGATAGAGAGTGCACAACAGCTGGCCAGTCAGACCTTCAACGTGTGGCTCAGTCCATAAGACCGTAAGACACTAGAACAGAATTAGGCCATTTGGCCCATTGAACCTGCCCCTCCATTTCATCATGGCTGATTTATTATCCCTCTCAGCCCCTGTCCTCTCCCTGTAAATTTTGACACCCTGACTAATCAAGAATCTATCAATCAGACCTTCAAATATATTCAATGACTTGCTCTCCATTGTCACCTCTGGCAATGAATGTCCCTGATTCACTTCCCTCGGGCTAAAGAAATTCTTCCTCATCTCTGTTCTAGGTAGACATCTCTCTATTCTGAGGTTCATTGGCTATATTTAAGAGGAAGTTAGATATGGCCCTTGTGGCTAAAGGGATCGGGGGGTATGGAGAGAAAGCAGGTACAGTGTTCTGAGTTGGATGATCAGCCATGATCATACTGAATGGCGGTGCAGGCTCAAAGGGCCGAATGGCCTACTCCTGCACCTACTTTCTACGTTTCTATCAGGAAAGTGCAGATGGACCAACTCCCACTGTGAATACATGGCTCCCCTTGGGAGGAGATAATCACGCCATTCATATCAAGGATAACATCACCTGGTCCCTTAATAACATGTCCCTGAAGAAGAATACACAGCAGAATCTCGATTTCCTAAGGAGATTGAGGGCAATGATGGTCCGCCACTTCCCCATCTTAAAGGAATTTTATTGGAGCACCATTCAGAGGTCTCCCTAACATCCATCGGATACATTTATCAGGAGCGCTACGTACAAAGGACCCTTCGTACTATCAAGGATCCCACCCATCATCCAGCACCCTGTTTGACTTTCTACCATCAGGCAAGAGACACCGGTGCATTAAAACAAAAACGGTCAGGATAGGAACAATATCTTCCCTCAGGACATTAGCTTTCTGAACTCCCTCATGCATTGCATTCAAAATGTCACTGGTTAATCTGTTCTGTAACTTACAACATTTAGTTTATGCACTTTGCATTGTTTATTTGTGTGTAAACCATCTGTAGGTTTCATTCATACTTTCATAACTTACTGTGTGTAATATGTACTACAGTGCTTTACACCCTGGTTCAGAGAAACATTGTCTCACCTGACAGTATACAAGTCCATAGTTAAATGACAATAGAATTGACTTGACTTTAAATGCAGACACACACACACACACACACACACACACACACTCATTCAAAGAAAAAGGAACTGGAATTCTTGTAATGTGCATCTCATGATTAAATTTTATTCAACATTTTTAAGAACTATTTATAGATATATCCCACAGGATAGAACAATAGGCTGTGTGATGTTCAGCTCACGTTTACATCAAACCAGATTTCACTCCCTGAGAATGGTTCAGGAGTGAAGCACTGGAAATCACAACTGAAGAGGGAAATCAGGAAAGAAGAGAGGAAAGGTGCTAGGCAATCTGAGAAGAGGCATAATTACATGATCTCAATATTTGCATATCCAGTCCAGTCCAGACCCAAAATTCATAGATTGGTCCTTTAAAATCCCATCCTGGCCAGGCGCTTATTTCAGTTACCCCTCTTTTTGCATTTTCATTTAAGTGAAAGCCCAGCATTCTATACGGTGCCTTTACCTTTAGGATTCTGAAAGTGACACCCTGATCTTTGATACTGTATGGTCAGATGACAAATGAGATGGCTTAAATCAACCTGCAAATTTGAACTGGGATGGACCTTCAATGGGAATATTGAGGGGCAAGTTAGATGGCCTTAGCCAATCCCACTCGGTTGTTTCCTCTGTCGAAGATGGAGTAATATTCTCTAATGAAGACATCTCCCAAAATCCAGAGGTTTCCACCAGTGCCGCTAAATCCACTGTCGCAGCTGACCGTGTTATAGTAACTGGTCTGGAAGGAAATGGAGAGCAATTAACACCAGGTCAAGTGTCCACTCAATAAATGATCATTAAACCGTGCAAGGTTAATGAATGCATCCCTTGAAATTCTCATCCCCTGTGCATTTGATGAATCACGTACCTTCAGTGTGTAAGCTGAGGCAGGCAGAGTGAAGTCATATCCATTGATGGTGAAGACCACATCAGGCATATTGCCAATATTGTTGCAATTTATGGTGTACTGTGAAAGAAGAGCAACAATATTTAGACCATCAGACATAGGAGCAGAACTGAGCCATTCAGCCCATCCAGTCTTCTCTGCCTTTTGATCATAGCTGACTTACATTACCTCTCAATCCCATTCACCTGCCTTCCCCTTAATCAAGAAACTGTCTACACTGCTTTAAATATATTCACTGACATGGCCTCCACAGTCTATGGAGAGGAATGGACAGTTGATGTTTCAGGCAAAGACCCTTCATCAGGATTTTCAGCATCTAAAGCAGCTGAAGCATCTCTTTTCTTTATTTCTCTCTCCACAGATGCTGCCTCACCCAATGTGTATTTCCATGCTTTAATGCTTTTACAACTAATAGAGAAAGGTTGAATGTACAATGATGATAAAACACAATCCATGGCCTCCTTCCTCTTCTGTCGCGATGAGGCCACAATCAGTCGGAGGAACAACAGCTTCTATTCCATCTGGATAGCCTCCAACCTCATGGCACGAACAATGATTTCTCACACTTCTGGAAATTGCCCCACCCACACACCACTCCTTCACCATTCCTCATTCCTGTTTCCCTCTTTCACCTGATCTCCTTACCTGCCCATCATCTCCCTTTCCTGTTCTTCCCCTTCACCTTCTTCCATGGTTATCTGTCCTCTTCTATCAGATTCCCCCTTCTCCGGCCCTTTATCTCTTTCTCCAATCAACTTCCCATCTCTTTATTTCACCCCTCTCCCACCAATTTCACATGTCACCTTGTACCTCTTCCGTCCCTCTCCCCCACCTTCTTACTCTAACTTCTCTTTCTTTCCAGGCCTGATGAAACATTGACTGTTTATTCTTTTCTATAGAAACTGCCTGGCCTGCTGAGTTCATCCAGCGGTTCGTGGTTGTCACATTGTCAATGGAGATGTTAATCCTAGCCGTTTCTTTCTAGAATTACTGCTGCTGGCATCACATATAATATTATTAACTCAACGTGCTGACTGTATATTGAATTTACAGCTGCCATCTGAGTACAGACCACTGGCCAATCAGCCCCTACCTGGCCATAATAATTCGGAGTTGCTCCAATACTTTGCTGAATATTGCCGATGTAATTTCCGCCAACAGCGACAAGAGAAGTTCCAGTATCAACGATGCCAGGGCAACCTTGAGGGCAAGCCACAATCTGGCCGTTGACTGTCACTCTGAGGGAGAAACATCATAGTGTTAGCCAAAAATGCTGATTTGGATTTATTGCCAAAATCAGAGTCAAATTCAACTTATTATCAAAGTACGTATATGTCACCCTGTACTGTACTACCCTGACATTCAATGACAGACAAATAAAGAAACACAATAGATATTATGAAAACTATCAATAAGCAAAGACTGACATACAACCAATGTGCAAAAATGACAAATTGTGCCAATTAAAATAACTAAAACTGAGAACATGAGTTTAGGAGTTCTTGAAGTTGTGTGTATAGGTTGCAGAAGCAGTTCAGAATTGAGTCCGAAATTCAAGAAAATAATTTGGAAAATCTTGTCATCAAGCTGAAGTATTCATTCTATCTAGTTCGATCGTACTTGGACTATTGTGTTTAGTTCTGATTGCCTCGTTATAGGAAGGATGAGGAAGTTTTAGAAAGTGTGCAGAGGAGATTTACCAGGATGCTGCCTGGATTAGAGAGCATATCTCATGAGGTAGGTTGAGTGAGCTAGGGATTTTCTCTTTGGACCAACGGAGGATGAGAGATGACTTGCGAGATGTGAGAGGGGACCCAGAACAGGTCATGGATAAAGAGAGAACAGGAATGAGGAAAAATTATCGGAAGTTAGAAAAATCAATCTTCATGCCAGCAGAGAGGAGGCTGCTCAGATGGAATATCAGGAGTTGCTCCTCCATCCACACTGTAGCCTCATCATGTATCTAACAATTGTTTTCTCTATAAATTCTAACTATATAACTGGTTCAACTCACTGAAACTTAATCATCAATGGCCGATCAGTGAGAGAATACCTCAGATGGAGATACCACTTACCTCTGGATCTCAATTTGCCAATAGGCCTCCTGGGTAACAGGGACCCAGTAGATTGGGCCAGTGTAGCGGCTTGAGTCAATTCCACCAAAAAGGACTTCACTTCCAGATTCACCATTTGTCCTGGAAAACAACGTTAAATAAGAATATCTCAGATTTAAACTCTCAAAAGATGTACAGATTTTGGTTAGTAAGTTGTAGGCATGATGTGTAGTCACCAGAAGTGAGGTGACACTCTCAGGCTGTCCCCAGCACATCCCTGAAACACATCAGCAAGTTTCAAGATACATGCAAAAAATAAAGCTAATCTTTAAATCTTTAAAGGAATAATTTCATTAATATTGCAAGAAAAACATGCATTTATAGAGTCAGAGTCACACAGCATGGAAAAGGGGCATTTACTCCAACTCATCCATACTCACCATTTACACCAATCCCACTTGCCCCCATCTGTTCCGTGTCTTCCTAAGCTTTTCCTATCCACGTATTCAAATCACTCTAGACCTTAAATGAGTTCTCCAAGCTGAAGTAACAACAAAACTCTGAGAATGATGGACATCTTTATCTGACTGGAGACCAAAATGTCTTCAACTTCCAGTTCAATTAACGTCATCAGCCCTGACCTGACCTGACATGTTGGACCGGACCCAGAAATCTGCTTTTTAAGTTTTCAACATCATCCCTATTTTATATTCTCGATTTAATTCCTAGAATCCCATTGAACTAAAATAAATAACCAGAATCGTCAGAAGAAGAAGCGATGTTGGTACCAACCAAATTAACATGTCACATTACAGATTCTCCGGTAGTGAAGGAAGGAGTTACAAAGTGCTAACCTTGTCAAGTAGACAGAAAAGAGTGGCTGTGAAACCAGATGCTGAGACATCATGTTGTCAAACACTGTAGTGGCTCCTTCTGCCGCAAGTGATGGATAGCCCAAGCCCAAAATACCGTCGAAATTACAGTAGGAGAAGAAACCGCCAGGTTCGGTCTCACTTAATCCAAACTCTTGTCCATTGATCACAAGGTTAGAAAGCTGGTGAAACAGATTTACAGAGAAATTAACCAGATATTTATCCTTTCAGGCTGCACATGGGCACAGCTCATGGAGCTGCTGCCTCACAAGGCCAGTGACCCAGGTTCAAACCCGGCCTCTGGTATTTCCCGCATGGGGTTTGTAGATCATCCCCTGTGATCAGGTGGGTTCTTTCTGTCTGATCTGATTTTCTCTCATTCCCAAAGACATGCTGATTGATTGGTTAATTGGTCACTGTAAATTATTCAAGAGCTAGAATCTAGAGGGTGTTGAGAAAGACTAAAGGACGATTCATGCTGAACTAATACATGTTCAGCATGGTTTGTGGCCCAAAATATCAACTGTACCCTTTTCCCTAGATGCTGCCTGGCCTGCTGAGTTCCCCCAGGTTTTTAAGTGTGTAAATTTTTTATTCTCTTATTTTGTATTACTTATTTCTGATTAAAATTAATAAATACATATACTTAGAGTAACACAGTTCTGTCTCTCCATATTTATTCATCATGTATTTCATTGCACTACCTCTGCAAACTGAACAATTTTCATAACGGTGATATTAACTCTGATTCTGATTCTGATATGTCGTTAAATTCGTTAACTTTGAGTTTGCTGTACAATCATCGAGAGACAAACTACAGATTACAGTAAATACATACATATAAAGTGTGTGTATGTATATATATATATATATGATTGAAATTAACTAAGAAGACAAAAAGAAGAAGTAAAGCAAAGTAGTGAGGTTGTCTTCATGGGTTCAATGTCTATTCAGAAGTCGGATGGCAGGGGAGGGGAAGAAGCTGTTTTAAAGTATGATATTAACATAGTCATCTCAGATAATGACGCTCGGAAGGAGGAGTTGAGAAGAATGTGCAGGGAATTATAAAGAGTAGATCAATGCAGGCAGAGAGTTAACGGTTGTTGATGGGCCAAGGAGCCTATATCCATGCTGTATAGGTTTGTGATTAAATTCATGATTGGACCTAATTTTGTAAGCACAGTTTCAACGATTGTGTGATAACCGGTGGCAGGGGCACCGGATCTCCAAATCCACAGAGGTCAAGGATGGCCTGTCCTGGGGAGAGAGGGCTGTGTGTCTGTGGGTGTGTGGGTAGGAAGGTGGTTGGAAGGAGGGAGGAACAGGGCTTCTTTCACTGTTGTTACATGGTTTGTTCAGATTGTCAAGCTCTGTGTTACAGTGGGTATGCTACGTTGGCACAGGAATACATGCCCCCAGTTCATCCTTAGGTACGTTGGTTTGTGAAATGAAACAAACCATTTCACAGTATAATTTGATATACATGAATCCAAATCTGAGTATTAGCAAATATGCTTTTGGCTATAAATTGGTGAAAACTTGTCTTGAAATTGGAATTCTGTCAAGTAAACCCAAAGGTCCAAGCCTTGCCTAGCAAAGCCATTCCACATCCACTCATCAGTTTCATTTATTCAATTTATTATATGCCACCATATACGACCCCGAGATTCATTTTCTTGTGGGCATTCACAGTAGAACAAAGAATTAATGAAAACAAATTGCACACGAAGATGGGCAAACAAGAAATGTGCAAATAAATACAAGAAAAGCAACACCATAAAATAACAATAAATAAATAGTCATCAATAATATTGAGAATGTTGTATCAGTTTGCATCTCTGAGTTTTGTAGTAGAGGTATCACTGTGGTTTGAGTTATGAGGGTGAAGAGTTCACTTACTCTCAGAGTATCATATCCCAGAAAACCGGTCATACTTCCTGTCCCATACGTGATGGACAGATACTTATTATTCGTGCGGAAGGTTGATGATTGGGATGGGTTGAACCTGTGGTGCTTCACTGCAAAGAAACATCCATTTCATCAATGAAACAAAAAGTTTCAATATATCACCCTGTGCCTAGCAAACCCCGGTCAATCGTTCCCTAAGACTCGTCAAAAGCACAGCAAGCATCGCAGGGCTGGCAGACTCTGAGATTTCCCCTTGAGCCAAGTTGCAAACATTCTACCCCTCACCCGACCAGAGCCCCAGTTTCCACCCACATTCCAAAGACATGAGGGAGACTAAGTTGTGGTCACGCCACGCTGGGGGCAGAAGCAAGACAACACTTGCAGGCTGTCTGCTGCACGTCCATGGACTGTCTCATTAATGGAAGCAAAACAATTCAACGTCTGTTTCAATGCTGCGACATTCATTTAACATATAATGTACACCGAGTCCCAGCAATGTCCTCATAATTCCCTTTCACACGCTTTCCAGCTTAACAACATCTTTCCTGTAGAGAGATGATCAAACCTGTACACAATATTCCAGCTGTGGCTTCAGCAACATCTGATCTTCTATACCCAATACCCTGACTGATGAAGGCCAGAATGTCAAAACCCTTCTTCACCACAATGTCTACCTGTGACACCACATTCAGGAAAACATGTACTTGTATCTCTAGGTCCCTCTATTCTCTAACACTCCAGAGGGCCCTACCTTTCAGTGTCAGAACTGGTAAATATGTTAATATCATTGTTATATTTTCTTACCACATGGTGTCTGGCTGCAGTAGACTGATGGGACCCAGAGGTTGGATGAGCCAGTATCAAAGACGACAGTGAAGCTCTGTGGGGGGTTACCGATGCTGATGGCTCCGTAGTATGACAGCTGTCGGCAAAAACAAAATGTCCTCAGTTACTCGGATTAAGTGTGATTGCCTTCATAAAGACTGGAGAGGAAAGGGGAAGAAGACAGAAGTAAGAGAGGCTGGAGTACAAACTCGCAGCTGATACGTACACCCAGGTAAGAGGGAAGAACTGTGGGTGGGTGTACGAGTGGGATGAAATAAGAAGCTGGGAGGTGATAGGTGGAATTTTACTAATCGGAAAGCAATTCACCATGTTACCAATTTTCCACTTCTTATCACACCATCTCTTTTCCCAGCAGGAACTGGAATAGGGTTCCTCTTGTCCCCACCCTTCACCTGACTAGCTTCCACATTCAATGGATCATATCCCATCATTTCTATCAGACTCTACAGGATTCCACCACTGGACTCATCTCCCCACCACTGCTCCCCCGATCAGCATTCTGAAGGGACTATTCCTTCTGCACCTCCTGTTCTTCTCTTCAAATAGGAACTCGCTCGAAAAACAATAGAAATGTTACACCATTTTCATTGAGAAGGTCAAGAGTTCCTTCACCCCACATTTCAGATCATAGCAGTCAAGGATTACTTACATCCATATAGTTGGTCATAGGCTCATCTGATGCCAAAGTTTCAATGGAACAAGCACCTTTGAACTTTGTGCAGGGATCATATGGATGTTTCCTGAGGAAATCTTCCAACAATCCCTTCTCCCGAAGAACATCTCGGGCAGATTTTCCTTTACGTAAAGGAACTCTGTAAAGTGAGAAATAAGTTAAGAAAGTCAGCATCTGTTATTGTTCCTTGGGGAGAAAAATTAATTGCCAAAACCGTTAAGATTTGGTTAAAATGATCCTACCTGATGACGGCATCAGAGAGCTGGATGCATACAAAGGCAAGGAGTAACCACTTCATGTTGAATCGATTGGATTCCTTTCAGAATCTGACATCGGGCCTCTGAGCCCTAATATTTATACTCAAGGAATCATTGTCACATGGACACAGATACAATCATTCCACATGAGAAGTAAATATAATGGTCCTCGTGATCAGTTTATCTTTGATAAAACACATTCTATTCAGGACACCCTTCAATATAGAAGTTGATTTATAATAAAGTATGTTAAGTGCTGTGGAATTAAAGTCTTATCACAGATAACACAATCAGAAATTAGATTAAGAATTGTTTTATCAAGTGACTGAAACCTAAACAGTCCTTCCAGGTGAGGTAGTTCCAGGTGACGTAGCCCTTTACTTGTGAATCCACCACAGTCATTTATTGTATCTGGTCTTCCCATTGAGGCCTCATCTTCATCAGTGAGACCTGACAAAGAATGGAGGTTGGCATCATTGACTGGCTATGATGTCTATGTCTCTCATAATTTTGTAACACCAACTAAGTTCAAAGACCAGAGTAAATTTAAATATTGACAGTTTATTCACTTCCACAGATGCTGCCTGACCGGCTGAGTTCCTCCAGCACTTTATGTGCGTTGCTTTGGATTTCCAGCATCTGCAGACCTTCTCATATGCAGGGAAATCTGTCATTTGTGTCAAGTCAAATCAGCGAGGATTGTGCAAGGCAGCCTGAAAGTATCACGACACTTCTGGTGCCAATATAGCATGCCCACAGCTTACTGACCCTAAGCAAAAGTCTTTGGAATGTGGGAGGAAATCAGAGCACTTGGAAGAAATCTACATGGTCACGGGGAGAATGTACAAACTCCTTACAGACAACATGGGAAATTGATCCCTAATTTACAGTTAGTTTTGTAAAGCGTTGCACCAACCACTACGTTACCGTGCTGCCTGACATGTGCTTTTGCCACATTGACCTTCATAAATCAGATAACTGGGCTGTTGTCTTGAAGTTGCCTAAGACGTGGGTCAGGCCAAATTTGGAGTATTGTGTGAAGTTCTGGTCACCTATCTACTGGAAAGATATCAGGCAGATTGAAAGAGGATGGAGAAAATTTACAAGGGCATTGCTAGGACTTCAGGACCTGAGGAACAAGGAAAGGTTGCATCAACCTGGACTTCATCCCTGCAGCGAAGGAGAACGTGAGGAAATTCGATAGTTGTGTACAGAATGTTAATGGGAATGGATATTGTCAATGGAAGCAGGCATTTTTTATTGAGGTTGGATAAGACAGGAAGTACAGGAAATAGGTTAAGGGTGAAAGGTAAAATATTTAAGGAAAATTTGAGAGGGGACCATCATGACTCAGAAGATGGTGAGAGTGTGGAAGGAGCTGTCAGTGGAAGTGGAGGACTCGAGTTTGATTGCAACATTTAAGAGAAGTTTGGGTAAGTACATGAATGGGGAGGATCATGGTGCAGATCAGGATAGCCCAAGGATACGGCCTGGAAGACGAGCCTGCTTACACTGTTCCGGGATTTCATGTCTGTGGTATGTCAAGTTACCGGATGAACGAGTTGTCTTTGGGGTGCTGCAAGTCTGTGTCCTTATTGATGCTTTGTTGCACGACTGATTGATCAGTGAAGGATGTTGATGCATCTTTGCTGGTGGGTGGGGGGTGGAAGTTTCCTTGCAGCTGGTTGTGCATGGGAGGGGGAGTTGGGGGGGGCTTTGGGGCTCTAATGTTTTAACTGTCATTCATTCCTTGGGGAACTCCTTTGTTTTTGTGGATGTCTGGGAAGAAAATGAATTTCAGGATGTATATTGTATACCTTTCTCTGACAGTAAAAGCACTTATTGAAACTTATGTTATTCTTCTGAAATTCTCTGACTCCAAACCCTTCCTATTGTTGTACATTGCTAAATATTTTTAATTCTCCCTACCTCCACCTCTACTTCTAGCAGCTCATTCCATATACCCACCACATTACATGGGGGAGAACATTGCCCCTCAGCTCCCCTTTAAATCTTTCCCATCTCACCTTAAACCTCTACCTTTTATTTTTAGACCATGAAAAGGACTGTGACTATACACGTTATGTACACAGCTCGTGATTTTATAAACCTCCAGAAGGTCACCCCTCAGCCTCCTTCACTCCAGGGAAAACAGACACAGCCTATCCAGTCTCTTGAAACCAAGAAAGAAAAGAAAAGAATGGTAGCTCAATCTTCAACCCCTAAATATCTACCTCCCGCACAAAGAAATGGACCAAATGGAGCAGGCACGTCAATCTCCAAATCCCCCTCTCCACACACAACGAATGTGAAAAATCAGGCAAAAAACACAGAATTTAAAACACTATAAGACTGAAAAACATCTATAGTCCAAGTCCAAATCCAAAACGCAGAAAACCTGGGTTTTCCCTCTCTGACACCAGTGTTCAAAAGGTAGTATCCCTTCTCTGACAGCAGAGCAATCCCACCAGCGATCAAAAGTCTGGCAGCAGGTGTTCACCTCCCGCATTTGATATTGATATTGATTTGATCTTGATGTTTCAACCTCTCTACTTGTTTTAATCGGTGAACAATGGAAACTTTAATCCACAAAATGGGGTCGAGCATCGACTTGAGGGCCATCCTGGAGTCGTATTGTCATGATCCTGCCAGAGACCAAAGAGCACCAGAACACCCTGACGATTTCCAAAATGGAAATACCAGGCCCAAGCATCTCAGAATCATATTCAAGACAAAAAAAAACAAACAGAAAAGAAGCAAAATATATGGTTTCATAATCTAACCAGAGTCATGAGACCGATTCTCATCGACATCACACTACATAGAATCAAATCCGACTGCCATCGATTCTACAGTACATAGAGTTATAACTCCGATCATCATGGACACTACAGTAAGAAGAGTCGTGATTCCGATCGTCATAGACACTACAGCACAGAGACAGGTCCCGCATCCAACCCAGCCCATGCCAGTCTAGTCTTCTGTCTGATTCCAGCTCCCACACCCACATCAATGCCCTCCTGCACCCACACATCCATATACCTATCCTAACTTCTTAAAGACTCAAGAAGCATGCTGAAACCTGCAGACCACCCCAGCACGTATGCGGACTGTGTTGGTCATTGACACAAATGATATATTTCACAGTACGTTTCAATGTTTCCATGTACTCTCCTTGTGACGTATAAAGCTAATCCGACTCTTCAAAAACTCAGTGAAATTAAACTTCGGAAATGCAGGCTGAAGCACGGAACAGGACAAATCATCTCAAACTATTTTTATAATAGTTTCAAGGGTATTCAGATCTGGGGAATTATTTAATCAAATGGATAATAATCAGATTAGTAAACATATTCAAAAACACTCTGTCAACAAAAAAGAATCAGTAATAAGTGCATATTATTGACTATTAATTGATAAGGTGAGCAATTAAACATGACTTCTATTAATAATCTCTTGTGTTTCTCTCTGTTCTCACTGCTGATCTCAGGCAACAATGAAAACAAAATCAAGAGAAAATCTTCAAATTCTGGAAATCCAAGCAACGCACACAAGATTCTGGGCGATCTCACAGGCCAGGCAGCATTTCTGGAAAAAAGTACAGTCACCGTTTAGGGCCAAGACCCTTCATCAAAACAAAATAATTGCCCTCAAAAATGCCCTCAGTTCAATTTCAGTTCTGAAGCCACTTGTCGAGAGTCAGCTCCATCATGAGTACTGGTCTCCGTAGTATCTGAGACGTCTTGAAGGAGCAGAGCCTCAGAAGGCAGCACCCGTCATTGAGGACCCCCAACACAGGACATGCCCTCTTCTCATTGTTACCCTCAGGAGGAGGTACAGAAGCCTGAAGGCACACACTCAGCGATTCAGAAACAGCTTGCCATCCAATTTCTAAATGGACATTCAACTCATGAACACCACCTCACTACTTTTGTTTGATTTATTTCCATTTTTGCAGGAGTTACTTAAGCAACCATTTAATATATAAATATACACTTACTGTAATTCAGTCTTTTCGATATTTATCATGAATTGCACTGTACAGCTAACACAAATTTAACAAATGTCACAACATATGCCGGTGATATTAAACCTGATCATGCTTTCTGTACCTTTTGCATCAACGTAAGAAAGAATTTGCATTTATGCAGCCCTCCAGGAGATTTATCTTTTTGATAACTTTTCACACTCCTCAATCGACAGATTTTGAAGGTCAGGGTGTCGGGACCCAAGGCGACAGATGGTCTGGTTCAGCTCGCTTCTCCCTGATACTAACTCAGCTCTGCACCGAACTGAGAGTCTAGGGCTTCCTGTCGGTGGACAGACGTTCTTCTGTGGATATTAGTTCTGATCACTGTTCGCTTGCTTTGATTGTTTGCATGATCTGTTTTTCTTCTCTCTGCGCATTGGGTGTTCGACAGTCTGCTTTTTTAATGGATTCTTTCGGGTTTCTTTGTTTTATGGCTACCTGTAAGGAGACATACCTCTAGATCGTATATGTATACATACTGTGATAATAAGTATACTGGGATCTTAAAACATCTTCTGAAGTATATTATAATTGGTAATTTGGTTTACTGCTGTCACATACACTGCAGTACAACAACAATAAACCGATATACTAGTTATAATGAACTTCAGAAGATGACAATGTCAGTACATGTGATGGGAACCAGGATGATCGAGCTGAGGATGAACCAGCAGGTTTACAAGTGGATGACGAATGTAACAGGAATGGAAGGAAGGGCAAGGCAATGTCTGGGTACAAATGCAGACAGAGCAAAGAATTCCATCGGACCACAGAGTCAAAATTCATAAGGGCGAAGGGTACAGGACTGAAGATATTGTTTTTATAACCATATAACAATTACAGCACGGAAACAGACCACCTTGGCTCTTCTAGTCCGTGCCGAACGCTTACTCTCACCTAGTCCCACCAACCTGCACTCAGCCCATAACCCTCCATTCTTTTCCTGTCCATATACCTATCCAATTTTACTTTATATGACAATACCAAACCTGCCCCTACCACTTCTACTGGAAGCTCGTTCCACACAGCTACCACTCCCTGAGTAAAGAAGTTTCCCCTCGTGTTACCCCTAAACTTTTGTCCCCTAACTCTCAACTCATGTCCTCTTGTTTGAATCTCCCCTACTCTCAATGGAAAAAGCCTATTCACGTCAACTCTATCTATCCCACTCATAATTTTAAATACCTCTATCAAGTCCCCCCTCAACCTTCTGTGCTCCAAAGAATAAAGACCTAACTTGTTCAACCTTTCTCTGTAACTTAGGTGCTGAAACCCAGGTAACTTTCTAGTAAATCTTCTCTGTACTCTCTCTATCTTATTGACATCTTTCCTATAATTTGGTGACCAGAACAGTACATAATACTCCAAATTCGGCCTTACCAATGCCTCGTACAATTTTAACATTACACCCCAACTCCTACACTCAATGCTCTGATTTATGAAGGCCAGCATACCAAAAGCTTTCTTCACCACCCTATACACATGAGATTCCACCTTCAGGAAACTATGCACCATTATTCCTAGATCACTCTGTTCTAATTCTAATTGAGGGACCAATTATATCCCTCACTATCCTTTTGTTATTAATATAACTGCAGAAACCCTTTGGGTTTATTTTCATCTTACTTGCCAAAGCAACCTCGTATCTTCTTTTAGTTTTTCTAATTTCTTTCTGAAGATTCTTCTTACATTCTTTATATTCCTTGAGCACCTCATTTACTCCATGCTGCCTATATTTATTGTAGATATCTCTCTTTGCCCCAATCCACCCCTTCTAAGTCTTTTCGCATCACCGCAAAGTTAACCTTTCTCCAATCAAAAATCTCAGCCATGGGTCCAGTCCTATCCTTCTCCATAATTATATTGAAACTCATGGCATTGTGATCACTGGACCCAAAGTGCTCCCCAACACACACCTCATTCCCTAACAGGAATCCAACTCTGTCCCTCCTCTATTTGGTACCTCTATGCATTGCTGCAAAAAACTATCCTGCACACATTTTACAAACTCCAAACCATCCATCCCTTTTACAGTATGGGCTTCCCAGTCTATGTGTGGAAAATTAAAATCTCCCACAATCACAAACTCCCTCCTGCACCATGTCCTTAGCCACGTGTTGATCTGCGCTATCTTACTATTTCTAAACCCACCTGCACGTAGCACTGGGAGCAATCCTGAGATTGCTATCCTGGAGGTCCTGCCCTTTCACTTGGCACCTCACTCCCTTACCTCACCTTTCAGGACCTCCTCACTCTTCCTACCCACATCATTGGTCCCTACATGGACCATGACATCCGGCTGCTCACTCTCCCTCTTGAGAATAGTGAGAATTCGATCCAAGATATCGCGGACCCTGGCACCAGGGAGGCAACAGACCATCCGGGATTCTCAACCTCTTCCACAAAACCTCCTATCTGCCCCCATAACTATCAAATTCCCCATCACTACTGCTCTCTTCTGTTCAGACAGACAGACATACCTTATTGATCCTGAGGGAAATTGTATTTCTTTACAGCCGCACCAACCAAGAATTGTGTAGAAATATAGCAATATAACACCATAAATAATTAAATAATAATAAGGTAATCATGCCAGTGGAAATAAGTCCAGGACCAGCCTATTGGCTCAGCGTGTCTGACACTCCGCAGGAGGAGCTGTAAGGTTTGATGGCCACAGGCAGGAATGACTTCCTATGTCACTCAGCGTTACATCTCGGTGGAATGAGTCTCTGGCTGAATGTACTCCTGTGCCTAATGCAATACATTATGGAGTGGATGGGAGTCATTGTCCAAAATGGCATACAACTTGGACAGCATCCTCTTTTCAGACACCACCGTCAGCGAGTCCAGTTCCACTCCAAAAACATCACTGGCCTTACGAATGAGTTTGTTGATTCTGTTGGTGTCTGCTACGCTAAGCCTTCTGCCCCAGCACACAACCGCAAACATGATAGTACTGGTCACTACAGGCTCGTAGAACATCCTTAGCATCGTCCGGCAGATGTTAAAGGACCTCATTCTCTTCAGGAAATAGAGACGGCTATGACCCTTCTTGTAGACAACCTCAGTGTTCTTTGACCAGTCCAGTTTATTGTCAATTCATATCCCTAGGTATTTGTAATCCTCCACCGTGTCCACACTAACACCTTGGATGGAAACAAGGGTCACCGGTGCCTTAGCCCTCCTCAGGTCCACCACCAGCTCCTTAGTCTTTTTCACATTAAGCTGCAGATGATTCTGCTCGCACCATGTGACAAAGTTTCCCACAGTAGCCCTGTACTCAGCCTCATCTCCCTTGCTGATGTATCCAACTATGGCAGAGTCATCAGAAAACTTCTGAAGATGTCAAGACTCTGTGCAGTAGTTGATGTCCGAGGTGTAGATGGTGAAGAGAAAGGGAGACAGGACAGTCCCCTGTGGAGCCCCAGTGCTGCTGACCACTCTGTCTGACGCACAGTGTTGCAAGCACACGTACTGTGGTCTGCCAGTCAGGTAATCAATAATCCATGACACCAGGGAAGCATCCACCTGCATCACTGTCAGCTTCTCACCCAGCAGAGCAGGGCGGATGGTGTTGAATGCACTGGAGAAGTCAAAAAACATGACCCTCACAGTGCTCACCAGCTTGTCCAGGTGGGCATAGACGCGGTTTAGCAGGTAGACGATGGCATCCTCAACTCCTAGTCGGGGCTGAAAGGTGAACTGGAGGGGGTCTAAGTGTGGCCTAACCATAGGCCAGTGCTGCTCTAGAACAAGACTCTCCAGGGTCTACATGATGTGGGAGGTCAATGCCACTGGTCTGTAGTCATTGGAGCCACTGGGGCGCAGCATCTTCGGTAGAGGAACGAGGCAGGACGTCTTCCACAGCACAGGAACCCTCTGGAGACTCAAGGTCAGGTTGAAGACATGGTGAAGAACTCCACAAAGCTGGGTTCACTGGCTTTCAGCACCCTGGGGCTGACACCATCCGGGCCTGCAGCCTTGCTTGGGTGGAGACGTTTCAGCTGTCTTCTCACCTGTTCAGCTGTGAAGCCCACCGTGGTGGTTTCAGGTGTGGGAGGGGTGTAGTCACGAGAGCAGGGTGGGGGGCTTTCCCTCCTTTTCTTCTGAGCTGAGGGTCCAGTCTCGGTGCCAGAGACGCAAACACTGCAACTTCTCCCTGGTACGTCATCCCCACCAACAGTATCTAAAACGATACACTTATTGTTGATGGGAACAGCCACAGGGGTGCTCCGCCCCTTCTTACCCCATCCCTGACATATCTAGTTGTTTGCCTGTTCTCCATCTCCCTCTGCTGCTTCCCCCCCCCCATCTCTTTCTCCCAAGGCCTCCCGTCCCATGACCCTTTCCCTTCTCCAGCTCTGTATCACTTTCACCAATCACCTTTCCAGTTCTTAGCTTCATCCCACCCCCTCCAGTCTTCTCCTATCATTTTGCATTTCCCCTTCCCCCCATTACTTTCCTTTTTAAATCTTTTTATAAATTTTAAACAAACATAAATGAAACATGAATACAAAGTGTTTGAGAGTACATAATTAATAGTTTAAATAGACATTTATATAATAATAAAATATATAACCTCCCAAACTCACAACCATATAAACCATATAACAATCAGAGCACGGAAACAGGCCATCTCGGCCCTCCTAGTCCGTGCTGAACTCTTAATCTCACCTAGTCCCACCTACCCGCACTCAGCCCATAACCCTCCACTCCTTTCCTGTCCATATACCTATCCAATTTTACCTTAAATGACACAACTGAAATGGCCTCTACTACTTCTACAGGAAGCTCATTCCACACAGCTATCACTCTCTGAGTAAAGAAATACCCCCTCGTGTTTCCCTTAACTTTCTGCCCCCTAACTCTCAAATCATGTCCTACTCTCAATGGAAACAGCCTATTCATGTCAACTCCATCTCTTCCTCTCAAAATTTTAAATACCTCGATCAAATACCCCCTCAACCTTCTACACTCCAATGAATAGAGACCCAACTTGTTCAACCTTTCTCTGTAACTTAAGTGCTGAAACCCAGGTAACATCCTAGTAAATCGTCTCTGCACTCTCTCTAATTTATTGATATCTTTCCTATAATTCGGTGACCAGAACTGCACACAATATTCTAAATTTGGCCTTACCAGTGCCTTGTACAATTTTCACATTACATCCCAACTTCTGTACTCAATGCTCTGATTTATAAAGGCCAGCGTTCCAAAAGCCTTCTTCACCACCCTATCTACATGAGACGCCACCTTCAGGGAACTATGCACTGTTATTCCTAGGTCTCTCTGTTCCTCTGCATTCCTCAATGCCCTACCATTTACCCTGTATGTTCTCTTTGGATTATTCCTGCCAAAATGTAGAACCTCACACTTCTCAGCATTAAACTCCATCTGCCAATGTTCTTCTAACCGGCATAAATCTCCCTGCAAACTTTGAAAAACCACCTCATTATCCACAACACCTCCTACCCTTGTGTCATCGGCATACTTACTAATCCAATTTACCACCCCATCATCCAGATCATTTATGTATATTACAAACAACATTGGGCCCAAAGCAGATCCCTGAGGCACCCCGCTAGTCACCGGCCTCCATCCCGATAAACAATTATCCACCACTACTCTCTGGCATCTCCCATCTAGCCACTGTTGAATCCATTTTATTACTCCAGCATTGATACCTAATGACTGAACCTTCTTAACTAACCTTCCATGTGGAACTTTGTCAAAGGCTTTGCTGAAGTCCATATAGACTACATCCACTGCCTTACCCTCGTCAACATTCCTCGTAACTTCTTCATTCAATAACATTGATGAAAAAAGAAATAAAAAGAAAAAAAAAGACCCCACAGAAAAAAAAACAAAAAAAAACACTAACCAACATGGGCCATTGAATAATATTAAGTACATATACAGTAGTGCCAATAACTCCGAACCTCCATCCAAACAATTATGGTTAATATAAGTAAGGTTTAGGAAAAGACAATTCAACTCATATGAAAATGTTAAATAAATGGTCTCCAAGTTTCTTCAAATTTAACTGAAGGGTCAAAAACAACACTTCTAATTTTTTCTAAGCTCAAACAAGAAATGGTTTGAGAAAACCACTGAAATATAGTTGGAGGATTAATTTCTTTCCAATTCAATAGAATAGATCTTCTAGCCATTAGTGTAACAAATGCAATCATTCATCGGGATGAAGAGGATAGACAACTATTATCCACCATTGGTAAGCCAAATATTGCAGTAAAAGGATGCAGTTGGATATTAATATTTAAAACTCTTGAAATAATACCAAAAATATCTTTCCAGTAATTTTGTAAACAAGGGTAAGACCAAAACATATGGGTTAATGAGGCAACATCAAAATGACATCTGTCACAGGTTGAATTTACATAAGAATAAAATCGAGCAAGTTTATCCTCAGACATATGAGCTCTATGTACAACCTAAAATTGTATTAGAGCGTGTTTAGCACAAATAGAGGACGAATTAACTAATAGTAACATTTTCTCCCATTGCTCAGTGCATATAAGACAATGAAGTTCTTCTTCCCATTCCTTCTTAATTTTTTCTGATACATCTGGCTGTATATTCATAATCATATTATAAATGACAGCTACTAAACCCTTTTGAGAAGGATTCAGAGCCAAAATTCTTTCTGTAATGTCCAATGGACCTAGTTTCGGAAAAGACTGTAACTCATTATACAAAAAATTTCTCACTTGCAAATATCTAAAAATATGAGTTTTAGGTAAATTATATTTATTAGATAACTGTTCAATGTTATCATCTAAAAACAAATCACAAAAACATGTTATACCTTTTGTTTTCCATTAAAAAAAGTTTGATCCATAAAGGAAGGCCGAAAAAAATAATTAGATACTATAGGGCATGATAGAATAAACTTACTCAAACCAAAAAATTTACGAAATTGAAACCAGATTCGCAATGTGTATTTGACAATAGGATTAGTTAATTGTTTATTCAATTTAGATAAAGAAAAACGAAGTGAAGATCCTAAGATTGAAAACAATGAAAAGTCTTGTACAGATTTACATTCCAAATTTACCCATTGTGGGCAGGCAGCTGTAGTCAATTCTTGTGTCCAAAATATTAAATATCGTATATTAACTGCCCAGTAATAAAATCTCAAATTTGGCAAAGCCAAACCACCTTCCTTCTTAGGCTTCTGTAAATATTTTTTGCCTAGTCTAGGATTTTTATTCTGCCAAAGATAAGAAGATATTTTGGAGTCAATAATATCAAAAAAAGATTTAGGAATAAAAATTGGTCATGTTTGAAATAAATATAAGAACTTGGGTAATACCATCATCTTAATAGCATTAATTCTACCAACCAACGACAAAGATAGTGGAGACCACCTGGTAGCAAGTTGCTTAATCTGGTCAATTCAAGGTAAAAAGTTAGCTTTAAATAAATCTGTGCTTTTTAGTAATTTTAATACCTAAATAAGTAAAATAATCTGTAATAACCTTAAATGGTAAACGTTTATAAATTGGAACTTGCATATTTAATGGAAATAATTCACTCTTGTTAAGATTCAATTTATAACCAGAAAAGTTACTAAATTGAGCAAGCAAAGACAAAATAGCAGGAATAGATCTTTCAGGGTCAGATATGTATAGGTGAGTGGGCAAATTCATGGCAGTTGCAATTTAATGTGGATAAATGTGAAGTTATCCACTTTGGTTACAAGAACAGGAAAACAGATTAATATCTGAACGGTGGCCGATTAGGAAAAGGGGAGGTGCAACGAGACCTGGGTGTCATTGTACACCAGTCATTGAAGGTGGGCATGCAGGTACAGCAGGCGGTGAAAAAGGCAAATGGTATGTTGGCATTCATAGCAAAAGGATTTGAGTACAGGAGCAGGGAGGTCCTACTGCAGTTGTACAAGGCCTTGGTGAGACCGCACCTAGAATATTGTGTGCACTTTTGGTCCCCTAATCTGAGGAAAGATATTCTTGCCATAGAGGGAGCACAGAGAAGGTTCACCAGATTGATTCCTGGGATGGCAGGACTTTTATATGAAGAAAGACTGGATCGACTAGGCTTAAACTCACTGGAATTTAGAAGACTCAGGGGGGATCTTATTGAAACGTATAAAATTCTAAAGGGATTAGGCAGGCTAGATGCAGGAAGATTGTTTCCGATGTTGAGGAAGTCCAGAACGAGGGGTCACAGTTTAAGGATAAAGTTGAAGCCTTTTATTACCGAGATTAGGAAATACTTCTTCACACAGAGAGTGGGGAATATAGTGAATTCTCTGCCACAGGAAACAGTTGAGAGTGGTTCATTGGCTATATTTAAGAGGAAGTTAGATATGGCCCTTGTGGCTAAAGGGATCGGGGGGTATGGAGAGAAAGCAGGTACAGGGTTCTGAGTTGGATGATCAGCCATAATCATACTGAATGGCGGTGCAGGCTCGAAGGGCCAAATGGCCTACTCCTGCACCTACTTTCTACGTTTCTATTAGGAAAGTGCAGATGGAACACCTCCCACTGTGAATACATGGCTCCCCTTGGGAGGAGATAATCACGCCATTCATATCAAGGATAACATCACTTAGTCCCTTAATAACATGTCCCTGAAGAAGAATACATAGCAGAATCTCGATTTCCTAAGGAGATTGAGGGCAATGATGGTCCGCCACTTCCCCATCTTAAAGGAATTTTATTGGAGCACCATTCAGAGTTCTCCCTAACATCCATCGGATACATTTATCAGGAGCGCTACGTACAAAGGGCCCTTCGTACTATCAAGGATCCCACCCATCATCCAGCACCCTGTTTGACTTTCTACCATCAGGCAAGAGACACCGATGCATTAAAACAAAAACGGTCAGGATGGGAACAATATCTTCCCTCAGGACATTAGCTTTCTGAACTCCCTCATGCATTGCATTCAAAATGTCACTGGTTAATCTGTTCTGTAACTTACAACATTTAGTTTATGCACTTTGCATTGTTTATTTGTGTGTAAACCATCTGTAGGTTTCATTCATACTTTCATAACTTACTGTGTGTAATATGTACTACAGTGCTTTACACCCTGGTTCAGAGAAACATTGTCTCACTTGACAGTATACAAGTCCATAGTTAAATGACAATAGAATTGACTTGACTTTAAATGCAGACACACACACACACACACACACACACACACTCATTCAAAGAAAACGGAACTGGAATTCTTGTAATGTGCATCTCATGATTAAATTTTATTCAACATTTTTAAGAACTATTTATAGATATATCCCACAGGATAGAACAATAGGCTGTGTGATGTTCAGCTCACGTTTACATCAAACCAGATTTCACTCCCTGAGAATGGTTCAGGAGTGAAGCACTGGAAATCACAACTGAAGAGGGAAATCAGGAAAGAAGAGAGGAAAGGTGCTAGGCAATCTGAGAAGAGGCATAATTACATGATCTCAATATTTGCATATCCAGTCCAGTCCAGACCCAAAATTCATAGATTGGTCCTTTAAAATCCCATCCTGGCCAGGCGCTTATTTCAGTTACCCCTCTTTTTGCATTTTCATTTAAGTGAAAGCCCAGCATTCTATACGGTGCCTTTACCTTTAGGATTCTGAAAGTGACACCCTGATCTTTGATACAGAATGGTCAGATGACAAATGAGATGGCTTAAGTCAACCTGCAAATTTGAACTGGGATGGACCTTCAATGGGAATATTGAGGGGCAAGTTAGATGGCCTTAGCCAATCCCACTCGGTTGTTTCCTCTGTCGAAGATGGAGTAATATTCTCTAATGAAGACATCTCCCAAAATCCAGAGGTTTCCACCAGTGCCGCTAAATCCACTGTCGCAGCTGACCGTGTTAGAGTAAGTGGTCTGGAAGGAAATGGAGAGCAATTAACACCAGGTCAAGTGTCCACTCATTAAATGATCATTAAACCGTGCAAGGTTAATGAATGCATCCCTTGAAATTCTCATCCCCTGTGCATTTGATGAATCACGTACCTTCAGTGTGTAAGCTGAGGCAGGCAGAGTGAAGTCATATCCATTGATGGTGAAGACCACATCAGGCATATTGCCAATATTGTTGCAATTTATGGTGTACTGTGAAAGAAGAGCAACAATATTTAGACCATCAGACATAGGAGCAGAACTGAGCCATTCAGCCCATCCAGTCTTCTCTGCCTTTTGATCATAGCTGACTTACATTACCTCTCAATCCCATTCACCTGCCTTCCCCTTAATCAAGAAACTGTCTACACTGCTTTAAATATATTCACTGACATGGCCTCCACAGTCTATGGAGAGGAATGGACAGTTGATGTTTCAGGCAAAGACCCTTCATCAGGATTTTCAGCATCTAAAGCATCTGAAGCATCTCTTTTCTTTATTTCTCTCTCCACAGATGCTGCCTCACCCAATGTGTATTTCCATGCTTTAATGTTTTTACAACTAATAGAGAAAGGTTGAATCTACAATGATGATAAAACACAATCCATGGCCTCCTTCCTCTTCTGTCGCGATGAGGCCACAATCAGTCGGAGGAACAACAGCTTCTATTCCATCTGGATAGCCTCCAACCTCATGGCACGAACAATGATTTCTCACACTTCTGGAAATTGCCCCACCCACACACCACTCCTTCACCATTCCTCATTCCTGTTTCCCTCTTCCACCTGATCTCCTTACCTGCCCATCATCTCCCTTTCCTGTTCTTCCCCTTCACCTTCTTCCATGGTTATCTGTCCTCTTCTATCAGATTCCCCCTTCTCCGGCCCTTTATCTCTTTCTCCAATCAATTTCCCATCTCTTTATTTCACCCCTCTCCCACCAATTTCACATGTCACCTTGTACCTCTTCCATCCCTCTCCCCCACCTTCTTACTCTAACTTCTCTTTCTTTCCAGGCCTGATGAAACATTGACTGTTTATTCTTTTCTATAGAAACTGCCTCGCCTGCTGAGTTCATCCAGCGGTTCGTGGTTGTCACATTGTCAATGGAGATGTTAATCCTAGCCGTTTCTTTCTAGAATTACTGCTGCTGGCATAACATATAATATTATTAACTCAATGTGCTGACTGTATACTGAATTTACAGCTGCCATCTGAGTACAGACCACTGGCCAATCAGCCCCTACCTGGCCATAATAATTCGGAGTTGCTCCAATGCTTTGCTGAATATTGCCGATGTAATTTCCGCCAACAGCGACAAGAGAAGTTCCAGTATCAACGATGCCAGGGCAACCTTGAGGGCAAGCCACAATCTGGCCGTTGACTGTCACTCTGAGGGAGAAACATCATAGTGTTAGCCAAAAATGCTGATTTGGATTTATAGCCAAAATCTGAGTCAAATTAAATTTATTATCAAAGTACATATATATCACCCTGCACTGTACTATCCTGACATTCAATGACAGACAAATAAAGAAACACAATAGATATTATGAAAACTATCAATAAGCAAAGACTGACATACAACCAATGTGCAAAAATGACAAATTGTGCCAATTAAAATAACTAAAACTGAGAATATGAGTTTAGGAGTTCTTGAAGTTGTGTGTATAGGTTGCAGAAGCAGTTCAGAATTGAGTCCGAAATTCAAGAAAATAATTTGGAAATTCTTGTCATCAAGCTGAAGTATTCGTTCTATGTAGTTCGATCGTACTTGGACTATTGTGTTTAGTTCTGATTGCCTCGTTATAGGAAGGATGAGGAAGTTTTAGAAAGTGTGCAGAGGAGATTTACCAGGATGCTGCCTGGATTAGAGAGCATATCTCATGAGGTAGGTTGAGTGAGCTAGGGATTTTCTCTTTGGACCAACGGAGGATGAGAGATGACTTGCGAGATGTGAGAGGGGACCCAGAACAGGTCATGGATAAAGAGAGAACAGGAATGAGGAAAAATTATCGGAAGTTAGAAAAATCAATCTTCATGCCAGCAGAGAGGAGGCTGCTCAGATGGAATATCAGGAGTTGCTCCTCCATCCACACTGTAGCCTCATCATGTATCTAACAATTGTTTTCTCTATAAATTCTAACTATATAACTGGTTCAACTCACTGAAACTTAATCATCAATGGCCGATCAGTGAGAGAATACCTCAGATGGAGATACCACTTACCTCTGGATCTCAATTTGCCAATAGGCCTCCTGGGTAACAGGGACCCAGTAGATTGGGCCAGTGTAGCGGCTTGAGTCAATTCCACCAAAAAGGACTTCACTTCCAGATTCACCATTTGTCCTGGAAAACAACGTTAAATAAGAATATCTCAGATTTAAACGCTCAAAAGATGTACAGATTTTGGTTAGTAAGTTGTAGGCATGATGTGTAGTCACCAGAAGTGAGGTGACACTCTCAGGCTGTCCCCAGCACATCCCTGAAACACATCAGCAAGTTTCAAGATACATGCAAAAAATAAAGCTAATCTTTAAATCTTTAAAGGAATAATTTCATTAATATTGCAAGAAAAACATGCATTTATAGAGTCAGAGTCACACAGCATGGAAAAGGGGCATTTACTCCAACTCATCCATACTCACCATTTACACCAATCCCACTTGCCCCCATCTGTTCCGTGTCTTCCCAAGCCTTTCCTATCCATGTATTCAAATCACTCTAGACCTTAAATGAGTTCTCCAAGCTGAAGTAACAACAAAACTCTGAGAATGATGGACATCTTTATCTGACTGGAGACCAAAATGTCTTCAACTTCCAGTGCAATTAACGTCATCAGCCCTGACCTGACCTGACATGTTGGACCGGACCCAGTAATCTGCTTTTTAAGTTTTCAACATCATCCCTATTTTATATTCTCGATTTAATTCCTAGAATCCCATTGAACTAAAATAAATAACCAGAATCGTCAGAAGAAGAAGCGATGTTGGTACCAACCAAATTAACATGTCACATTACAGATTCTCCGGTAGTGAAGGAAGGAGTTACAAAGTGCTAACCTTGTCAAGTAGACAGAAAAGAGTGGCTGTGAAACCAGATGCTGAGACATCATGTTGTCAAACACTGTAGTGGCTCCTTCTGCCGCAAGTGATGGATAGCCCAAGCCCAAAATACCGTCGAAATTACAGTAGGAGAAGAAACCGCCAGGTTCGGTCTCACTTAATCCAAACTCTTGTCCATTGATCACAAGGTTAGAAAGCTGGTGAAACAGATTTACAGAGAAATTAACCAGATATTTATCCTTTCAGGCTGCACATGGGCACAGCTCATGGAGCTGCTGCCTCACAAGGCCAGTGACCCAGGTTCAAACCCGGCCTCTGGTATTTCCCACATGGGGTTTGTAGATCATCCCCTGTGATCAGGTGGGTTCTTTCTGTCTGATCTGATTTTCTCTCATTCCCAAAGACATGCTGATTGATTGGTTAATTGGTCACTGTAAATTATTCAAGAGCTAGAATCTAGAGGGTGTTGAGAAAGACTAAAGGACGATTCATGCTGAACTAATACATGTTCAGCATGGTTTGTGGCCCAAAATATCAACTGTACCCTTTTCCCTAGATGCTGCCTGGCCTGCTGAGTTCCCCCAGGTTTTTAAGTGTGTAAATTTTTTATTCTCTTATTTTGTATTACTTATTTCTGATTAAAATTAATAAATACATATACTTAGAGTAACACAGTTCTGTCTCTCCATATTTATTCATCATGTATTTCATTGCACTACCTCTGCAAACTGAACAATTTTCATAACGGTGATATTAACTCTGATTCTGATTCTGATATGTCGTTAAATTTGTTAACTTTGAGTTTGCTGTACAATCATCGAGAGACAAACTACAGATTACAGTAAATACATACATATAAAGTGTGTGTATGTATATATATGATTGAAATTAACTAAGAAGACAAAAAGAAGAAGTAAAGCAAAGTAGTGAGGTTGTCTTCATGGGTTCAATGTCTATTCAGAAGTCGGATGGCAGGGGAGGGGAAGAAACTGTTTTAAAGTATGATATCAACATAGTCATCTCAGATAATGACGCTCGGAAGGAGGAGTTGAGAAGAATGTGCAGGGAATTATAAAGAGTAGATCAATGCAGGCAGAGAGTTAACGGTTGTTGATGGGCCAAGGAGCCTATATCCATGCTGTATAGGTTTGTGATTAAATTCATGATTGGACCTAATTTTGTAAGCACAGTTTCAACGATTGTGTGATAACCGGTGGCAGGGGCCCCGGATCTCCAAATCCACAGAGGTCAAGGATGGCCTGTCCTGGGGAGAGAGGGCTGTGTGTCTGTGGGTGTGTGGGTAGGAAGGTGGTTGGAAGGAGGGAGGAACAGGGCTTCTTTCACTGTTGTTACATGGTTTGTTCAGATTGTCAAGCTCTGTGTTACAGTGGGTATGCTACGTTGGCACAGGAATACATGCCCCCAGTTCATCCTTAGATACGTTGGTTTGTGAAATGAAACAAACCATTTCACAGTATAATTTGATATACATGAATCCAAATCTGAGTATTAGCAAATAGGCTTTTGGCTATAAATTGGTGAAAACTTGTCTTGAAATTGGAATTCTGTCAAGTAAACCCAAAGGTCAAAGCCTTGCCTAGCAAAGCCATTCCACATCCACTCATCAGTTTTATTTATTCAATTTATTATATGCCACCATATACGACCCCGAGATTCATTTTCTTGTGGGCATTCACAGTAGAACAAAGAATTAATGAAAACAAATTGCACATGAAGATGGGCAAACAAGAAATGTGCAAATAAATACAAGAAAAGCAACACCATAAAATAACAATAAATAAATAGTCATCAATAATATTGAGAATGTTGTATCAGTTTGCATCTCTGAGTTTTGTAGTAGAGGTATCACTGTGGTTTGAGTTATGAGGGTGAAGAGTTCACTTACTCTCAGAGTATCATATCCCAGAAAACCGGTCATACTTCCTGTCCCATACGTGATGGACAGATACTTATTATTCGTGCGGAAGGTTGATGATTGGGATGGGTTGAACCTGTGGTGCTTCACTGCAAAGAAACATCCATTTCATCAATGAAACAAAAAGTTTCAATATATCACCCTGTGCCTAGCAAACCCCGGTCAATCGTTCCCTAAGACTCGTCAAAAGCACAGCAAGCATCGCAGGGCTGGCAGACTCTGAGATTTCCCCTTGAGCCAAGTTGCAAACATTCTACCCCTCACCCGACCAGAGCCCCAGTTTCCACCCACATTCCAAAGACATGAGGGAGACTAAGTTGTGGTCACGCCACGCTGTGGGCAGAAGCAAGACAACACTTGCAGGCTGTCTGCTGCACGTCCATGGACTGTCTCATTAATGGAAGCAAAACAATTCAACGTCTGTTTCAATGCTGCGACATTCATTTAACATATAATGTACACCGAGTCCCAGCAATGTCCTCATAATTCCCTTTCACACGCTTTCCAGCTTAACAACATCTTTCCTGTAGAGAGATGATCAAACCTGTACACAATATTCCAGCTGTGGCTTCAGCAACATCTGATCTTCTATACCCAATACCCTGACTGATGAAGGCCAGAATGTCAAAACCCTTCTTCACCACAATGTCTACCTGTGACACCACATTCAGGGAAACATGTACTTGTATCTCTAGGTCCCTCTATTCTCTAACACTCCAGAGGGCCCTACCTTTCAGTGTCAGAACTGGTAAATATGTTAATATCATTGTTATATTTTCTTACCACATGGTGTCTGGCTGCAGTAGACTGATGGGACCCAGAGGTTGGATGAGCCAGTATCAAAGACGACAGTGAAGCTCTGTGGGGGGTTACCGATGCTGATGGCTCCGTAGTATGACAGCTGTCGGCAAAAACAAAATGTCCTCAGTTACTCGGATTAAGTGTGATTGCCTTCATAAAGACTGGAGAGGAAAGGGGAAGAAGACAGAAGTAAGAGAGGCTGGAGTACAAACTTGCAGCTGATACGTACGTCCAGGTAAGAGGGAAGAACTGTGGGTGGGTGTACGAGTGGGATGAAATAAGAAGCTGGGAGGTGATAGGTGGAATTTTACTAATCGGAAAGCAATTCACCATGTTACCAATTTTCCACTTCTTATCACACCATCTCTTTTCCCAGCAGGAACTGGAATAGGGTTCCTCTTGTCCCCACCCTTCACCTGACTAGCTTCCACATTCAATGGATCATAACCCATCATTTCTATCAGACTCTACAGGATTCCACCACTGGACTCATCTCCCCACCACTGCTCCCCCAATCAGCATTCTGAAGGGACTATTCCTTCTGCACCTCCTGTTCTTCTCTTCAAATAGGAACTCGCTCGAAAAACAATAGAAATGTTACACCATTTTCATTGAGAAGGTCAAGAGTTCCTTCACCCCACATTTCAGATCATAGCAGTCAAGGATTACTTACATCCATGTAGTTGGTCATAGGCTCATCTGATGCCAAAGTTTCAATGGAACAAGCACCTTTGAACTTTGTGCAGGGATCATATGGATGTTTCCTGAGGAAATCTTCCAACAATCCCTTCTCCCGAAGAACATCTCGGGCAGATTTTCCTTTACGTAAAGGAACTCTGTAAAGTGAGAAATAAGTTAAGAAAGTCAGCATCTGTTATTGTTCCTTGGGGAGAAAAATTAATTGCCAAAACCGTTAAGATTTGGTTAAAATGATCCTACCTGATGACGGCATCAGAGAGCTGGATGCATACAAAGGCAAGGAGTAACCACTTCATGTTGAATCGATTGGATTCCTTTCAGAATCTGACATCGGGCTTCTGAGCCCTAATATTTATACTCAAGGAATCATTGTCACATGGACACAGATACAATCATTCCATACGAGAAGTAAATATAATTGTCCTCATGATCAGTTTATCTTTGATAAAACACATTCTATTCAGGACACCCTTCAGTATAGAAGTTGATTTGTAATAAAGTATGTTAAGTGCTGTGGAATTAAAGTCTTATCACAGATAACACAATCAGAAATTAGATTAAGAACTGTTTTATCAAGCGACTGAAACCTAAACAGTCCTTCCAGGTGAGGTAGTTCCAGGTGACGTAGCCCTTTAGTTGTGAATCCACCACAGTCATTTATTGTATCTGGTCTTCCCATTGAGGCCTCATCTTCATCAGTGAGACCTGACAAAGAATGGAGGTTGGCATCATTGACTGGCTATGATGTCTATGTCTCTCATAATTTTGTAACACCAACTAAGTTCAAAGACCAGAGTAAATTTAAATATTGACAGTTTATTCACTTCCACAGATGCTGCCTGACCGGCTGAGTTCCTCCAGCACTTTATGTGCGTTGCTTTGGATTTCCAGCATCTGCAGACCTTCTCATATGCAGGGAAATCTGTCATTTGTGTCAAGTCAAATCAGCGAGGATTGTGCAAGGCAGCCTGAAAGTATCACGACACTTCTGGTGCCAATATAGCATGCCCACAGCTTACTGACCCTAAGCAAAAGTCTTTGGAATGTGGGAGGAAACCAGAGCACTTGGAAGAAATCTACATGGTCACGGGGAGAATGTACAAACTCCTTACAGACAACATGGGAAATCGATCCCTAATTTACAGTTAGTTTTGTAAAGCATTGCACCAACCACTACGTTACTGTGCTGCCTGACATGTGCTTTTGCCACATTGACCTTCATAAATCAGATAGCTGGGCTGTTGTCTTGAAGTTGCCTAAGACGTGGGTCAGGCCAAATTTGGAGTATTGTGTGCAGTTCTGGTCACCTATCTACTGGAAAGATATCAGGCAGATTGAAAGAGGACGGAGAAAATTTACAAGGGTGTTGCTAGGACTTGAGGAACTGAGGAACAAGGAAAGGTTGCATCAACCTGGACTTCATCCCTGCAGCGAAGGAGAACGTGAGGAAATTCGATAGTTGTGTACAGAATGTTAATGGGAATGGATATTGTCAATGGAAGCAGGCATTTTCTGTTGAGGTTGGATAAGACAGGAAGTACAGGAAATAGGTTAAGGGTGAAAGGTGGAATATTTAAGGAAATTTGAGAAGGGACCATCATGACTCAGAAGATGGTGAGAGTGTGGAATGAGCTGTCAGTGGAAGTGGAGGACTCGAGTTTGATTGCAACATTTAAGAGAAGTTTGGGTAAGTACATGAATGGGGAGGATCATGGTCCAGATGAGGGTCGATGACACGAGCAGTTCAGCATGGCCTAGATGGGCAGAAGTGCCTGTGTCTGTACTTGCGGGATAGGGACCCACTCTCAGGGCCTCAGGAATGGCCGTTTATCGATAGCCCAAGGATACGGCCTGGAAGACGAGCCTGCTTACACTGTTCCGGGATTTCATGTCTCTGGGGACATGCTGATTCCAGGCCGGTGCCGCAAACTGAAGCATCGCGGGAGAACACGGAACATCGGGAGCAGCGGGTTGGCTGCCAGGGGTCGGTGCTCAGGGAGCTGCCCCTTCTTGGTGCCAAATCTCCGGGTGCAGAGCTCGGAAAAAGCGAAGCAACAGAATTGTAACATCGTAAATCAGTCAGTTGTTTGTTATGCCTCCTGTCTCGATGTGAAACGGGACACCCCTTTTTCCTTTATTAGGGAGAGAGAGAGCCTGTGGTATGTCAAATTACCGGATGAACGAGTTGTCTTTGGGGTGCTGCAAGTCTGTGTCCTTATTGATGCTTTGTTGCACGACTGATTGATCAGTGAAGGGTGTTGATGCATCTTTGCTGGTGGGTGGGGGGTAGAAGTTGCCTTGCAGCTGGTTGTGCATGGGAGGGGGAGTTGGGGGGGCTTTGGGGCTCTAATGTCTTAACTGTCATTCATTCCTTGGGGAACTCCTTTGTTTTTGTGGATGTCTGGGAAGAAAATGAATTTCAGGATGTATATTGTATGCCTTTCTCTGACAGTAAAAGCACTTATTGAAACTTATGTTATTCTTCTGAAATTCTCTGACTCCAAACCCTTCCTATTGTTGTACATTGCTAAATATTTTTAATTCTCCCTACCTCCACCTCTACTTCTAGCAGCTCATTCCATATACCCACCACATTACATGGGGGAAAACATTGCCCCTCAGCTCCCCTTTAAATCTTTCCCATCTCACCTTAAACCTCTACCTTTTATTTTTAGACCATGAAAAGGACTGTGACTATACACGTTATGTACACAGCTCGTGATTTTATAAACCTCCAGAAGGTCAGCCCTCAGCCTCCTTCACTCCAGGGAAAACAGACATAGCCTATCCAGTCTCTTGAAACCAAGAAAGAAAAGAAAAGAACGGTAGCTCAATCTTCAACCCCTAAATATCTACCTCCCGCACAAAGAAATGGACCAAATGGAGCAGGCACATCAATCTCCAAAACCCCCTCTCCACACACAACGAATGTGAAAAATCAGGCAAAAAACACAGAATTTAAAACACTATAAGACTGAAAAAACATCTATAGTCCAAGTCCAAATCCAAAACGCAGAAAACCTGGGTTTTCCCTCTCTGACACCAGTGATCAAAAGGTAGTATCCCTTCCTTGACAGCAGAGCAATCCCACCAGCGATCAAAAGTCTGGCAGCAGGTGTTCACCTCCCGCATTTGATATTGATATTGATTTGATCTTGATGTTTCAACCTCTCTACTTGTTTTAATCGGCGAACAATGGAAACTTTAATCCACAAAATGGGGTCGAGCATCGACTTGAGGGCCATCCTGGAGTCGTATTGTCATGATCCTGCCAGAGACCAAAGAGCACCAGAACACCCTGACGATTTCCAAAATGGAAATACCAGGCCCAAGCATCTCAGAATCATATTCAAGACAAAAAAAAACAAACAGAAAAGAAGCAAAATATATGGTTTCATAATCTATCCAGAGTCATGAGACCGATTCTCATCGACATCACACTACATAGAATCAAATCCGACTGCCATCGATTCTACAGTACATAGAGTTATAACTCCGATCATCATGGACACTGCAGTAAGAAGAGTCGTGATTCCGATCGTCATAGACACTACAGCACAGAGACAGGTCCCGCATCCAACCCAGCCCATGCCAGTCTAGTCTTCTGTCTGATTCCAGCTCCCACACCCACATCAATGCCCTCCTGCACCCACACATCCATATACCTATCCTAACTTCTTAAAGACTCAAGAAGCATGCTGAAACCTGCAGACCACCCCAGCACGTATGCGGACTGTGTTGGTCATTGACACAAATGATATATTTCACAGTACGTTTCAATGTTTCCATGTACTCTCCTTGTGACGTATAAAGCTAATCCGACTCTTCAAAAACTCAGTGAAATTAAACTTCGGAAATGCAGGCTGAAGCACGGAACAGGACAAATCATCTCAAACTATTTTTATAATAGTTTCAAGGGTATTCAGATCTGGGGAATTATTTAATCAAATGGATAATAATCAGATTAGTAAACATATTCAAAAACACTCTGTCAACAAAAGAGAATCAGTAATAAGTGCATATTATTGACTATTAATTGATAAGGTGAGCAATTAAACATGACTTCTATTAATAATCTCTTGTGTTTCTCTCTGTTCTCACTGCTGATCTCAGGCAACAATGAAAACAAAATCAAGAGAAAATCTTCAAATTCTGGAAATCCAAGCAACGCACACAAGATTCTGGGCGATCTCACAGGCCAGGCAGCATTTCTGGAAAAAAGTACAGTCACTGTTTAGGGCCAAGACCCTTCATCAAAACAAAATAATTGCCCTCAAAAATGCCCTCAGTTCAATTTCAGTTCTGAAGCCACTTGTCGAGAGTCAGCTCCATCATGAGTACTGGCCTCCGTAGTATCTGAGACGTCTTGAAGGAGCAGAGCCTCAGAAGGCAGCACCCGTCATTGAGGACCCCCAACACAGGACATGCCCTCTTCTCATTGTTACCCTCAGGAGGAGGTACAGAAGCCTGAAGGCACACACTCAGCGATTCAGAAACAGCTTGCCATCCAATTTCTAAATGGACATTCAACTCATGAACACCACCTCACTACTTTTGTTTGATTTATTTCCATTTTTGCAGGAGTTACTTAAGCAACCATTTAATATATAAATATACACTTACTGTAATTCAGTCTTTTCGATATTTATCATGAATTGCACTGTACAGCTAACACAAATTTAACAAATGTCACAACATATGCCGGTGATATTAAACCTGATCATGCTTTCTGTACCTTTTGCATCAACGTAAGAAAGAATTTGCATTTATGCAGCCCTCCAGGAGATTTATCTTTTTGATAACTTCTCACACTCCTCAATCGACAGATTTTGAAGGTCAGGGTGTCGGGACCCAAGGCGACAGATGGTCTGGTTCAGCTCGTTTCTCCCTGATACTTACTCAGCTCTGCACCGAACTGAGAGTCTAGGGCTTCCTGTCGGTGGACAGACGTTCTTTTGTGGACATCGGTTCAGATCACTGTTCGCTTGCTTTGATTGCTTGCATGATCTGTTTTTCTTCTCTCTGCGCATTGGGTGTTCGACAGTCTGCTTTTTTAATGGATTCTTTCGGGTTTCTTTGTTTTATGGCTACCTGTAAGGAGACATACCTCTAGATCGTATATGTATACATACTGTGATAATAAGTATACTGGGATCTTAAAACATCTTCTGAAGTATATTATAATTGGTAATTTGGTTTACTGCTATCACATACACTGCAGTACAACAACAATAAACCGATTTACTAGTTATAATGAACTTCAGAAGATGACAATGTCAGTACATGTGATGGGAACCAGGATGATCGAGCTGAGGATGAACCAGCAGGTTTACAAGTGGATGACGAATGTAACAGGAATGGAAGGAAGGGCAAGGCAATGTCTGGGTACAAATGCAGACAGAGCAAAGAATTCCATCGGACCACAGAGTCAAAATTCATAAGGGCGAAGGGTACAGGACTGAAGATATTGTTTTTATAACCATATAACAATTACAGCACGGAAACAGACCACCTTGGCTCTTCTAGTCCGTGCCGAACGCTTACTCTCACCTAGTCCCACCAACCTGCACTCAGCCCATAACCCTCCATTCTTTTCCTGTCCATATACCTATCCAATTTTACTTTAAATGACAATACCAAACCTGCCCCTACCACTTCTACTGGAAGCTCGTTCCACACAGCTACCACTCCCTGAGTAAAGAAGTTTCCCCTCGTGTTACCCCTAAACTTTTGTTCCCTAACTCTCAACTCATGTCCTCTTGTTTGAATCTCCCCTACTCTCAATGGAAAAAGCCTATCCACGTCAACTCTATCTATCCCCCTCATAATTTTAAATACCTCTATCAAGTCCCCCTTCAACATTCTATGCTCCAAAGAATAAAGACCTAACTTGTTCAACCTTTCTCTGTAACTTAGGTGCTGAAACCCAGGTAACTTTCTAGTAAATCTTCTCTGTACTCTCTCTATCTTATTGACATCTTTCCTATAATTTGGTGACCAGAACAGTACATAATACTCCAAATTCAGCCTTACCAATGCCTTGTACAATTTTAACATTACATCCCAACTCCTACACTCAATGCTCTGATTTATGAAGGCCAACATACCAAAAGCTTTCTTCACCACCCTATACACATGAGATTCCACCTTCAGGAAACTATGCACCATTATTCCTAGATCACTCTGTTCTAATTCTAATTGAGGGACCAATTATATCCCTCACTATACTTTTCTTTTCTTTCTTTCTTTCTAAATCATTTTATTATTATTAATAATATGGACAGAATACAAATGATATATTAATAAAGAAATTACAAACATACAAATTCCATTACGGATGAAAAAAGACATAAGCAATAGTTACAGTATAAATGAGTTTACCAAGACATAAACCATACAGTATATGAATGAACATGGTAAGTCTAAATATTTCATAATATATGATATAAAAAAACAGAAAAAAGAAAGAAAAAAATATAATGCAAAATTAGCTAATCTACTAATCTAATAACTAATAACTAATAAAGAAGAAAAAAGAAGCAAAAAAAGAAGAAAAAATAAAGAAAAAGAAAAAAAGAAACATTGGAAAAAGAAAGAAAAAAAAGCAAAGTGGCTGTTTATAATATCTCACAAGAATAAATATTCATCAATGCCGTCACTTCCGGTCCTCTCAACATACATCAGCTAAAAGCTGGGAAATCAAATGAACTTGGAACAGGGTCATATTACATCATATGAAAATGTTGAATAAATGGTCTCCATAACTTTTCAAATTTAATAGAAGTATCAAAATCACCACTTCTAATTTTTTCTAAATTTAAACATAACATAGTTTGAGAGAACCAATTAAATACAGTGGGAGGGTTAATTTCCTTCCAATTCAACAATATAGATCTTCTAGCCATCAGAGTTAGAAATGCAATCATTCGACGGGCAGAAGAAGATAAATGCTGTGAGTCTAACATTGGTAAACCAAAAATTGCGGTAATGGGATGAGGTTGTAAATCAATATTCAAAACCGCTGAAATAATATCAAAAATATCTTTCCAATATTTTTTCAAAAATGAACAAGACGAAAATATATGAGTTAAAGACACTGTTTCAGATTGACATCTATCACAGATAGGATTTATATAAGAATAAAAATGAGCTAATTTATCCTTGGACATATGGGCCCTATGTACGACCTTAAATTGTATTAATGAATGTTTGGCACATATCGATGATGTATTAACTAATTGAAGAATTCTATCCCAATTCTCACTAGAAATAAAAAGGTTAAGCTCTCTTTCCCAATCCTTTTTGGTCTTATAAAGGGGCTCTGAACGTATCTTCATAATTATATTATAAAGTTTTGAAATAAGCCCTTTTAGAAAAGGGTCTAATTCAAACAAACTCTCCAAAATATCTGAAGGCACAAAATTTGGAAACGTAGAGAGTACAGAACTTAAAAAATGTCTAGTCTGTAAATATCTAAAAAAATGAAATCTAGGCAAGTTATATTTGTTGGATAATTTTATGTCAAAAGACATAAAACAATTGTCCAAAAATAAATCAGAAAATCTTAGTAATCTCTTAGTTTTCCAAGCCGAGTAAGCTTGATTTATAATGGAAGGGTGGAAAAAACAATTAGATACAATAGGACTATTTAAAACGAATTGAGTCAACCCGAAAAATTTCCGAAATTGAAACCATATACGTAAAGTATGATTAACTATTGGGTTGTCAATTTGTTTCGGCAATTTAGAAAGAGCAAAAGGGAGAGAAGTCCCTAAAATAGAACCCAGAGCATAAGCTGATACAGATTTAATTTCTAAACTCACCCAATGAGGGCCGAAAGATCCACCCCAATCTTTCAACCAACATAACAAGTATCTAATATTAACTGCCCAATAATAAAATCTGAAATTAGGTAATGCTAACCCACCTTCCTTCTTTGTCTTCTGTAAATATATTTTACCTAACCTGGGATTTTTATTCTGCCATATATATGAGGAAATTTTTGAATCAACATTAGTAAAAAAAGATTTCAGAATAAAGATTGGTATCGCTTGAAAAATATATAAAAACTTAGGTAAAATAACCATCTTAATAGCATTAATCCGACCTATTAGAAGTAAAGATAATGGTGACCACTTAGTAAACAAACCTTTAATCTGATCAATTAAGGGTAAAAAATTAAATCTAAATAAATCTTTATGTTTTTTTGTGATTTTGATCCCTAAATAAATAAAAGAATCATTAACTAATTTAAAAGGTAAATTTCCATAAATTGGGACCTATCTATTCAAAGGAAACAATTCACTTTTATTAAGATTTAACTTATATCCAGAAAACTCACTAAATTGAGCCAATAATGATAAAACTGCTGGGATAGATTTCTCAGGGTTAGAAATGAATAGTAATAAATCATCTGCATACAAAGATAACTTATGAATGTCTGTCCCATGATTAATACCCAAAATATCCTGTGATTGTCTGATGGCAATTGCCAAAGGTTCTAAGGCAATGTTAAATAGTAATGGACTAAGAGGACATCCTTGTCTAGTGCCCCGAAATAGGTGAAAAAAGGGAGGTCTTTGATTATTGGTAAACACTGAGTCTACTGGAGTGTGATAAATCAATTTAATCCACGATATGAATATCGGACTAAAATTAAACATCTCCAACACATTAAATAAATAAGGCCATTCAACTCTATCAAATGTTTTCTCTGCATCTAATGAAATCACGCATTCTGAAATATCATGTGAGGGAGTATAAACAATATTCAATAATCTCCTAATGTTGAAAAAAGAATAGCGATTTTTAATAAAACCGGTTTGATCTTCTGAAATAATTTTGGGTAATATCTTCTCCAATCTGGATGCCAGTAACATGGAAAAAAACTTAGAGTCTACATTCAATAAATATATTGGTCTATAGGATGCACAGTTAGTAGGGTCTTTTAGCTTTTCTAATTTCTTTCTTAAGATTCTTCTTACATTCTTTATATTCCTTGAGCACCTCATTTACTCCATGCTGCCTATAATTATTGTAGATATCTCTCTTTGTCCCAATCTACTCCTTTTAAGTCTTTTCGCATCTCCGCAAAGTTAGCCTTTCTCCAATCAAAAAATCTCAGCCATGGGTCCAGTCCTATCCTTCTCCATAATTATATTGAAACTAATGGCATTGTGATCACTGGACCCGAAGTGCTCTCCAACACTCACCTCCGTCACCAGACCTATCTCATTCCCTAACAGGAGATCCAACACTGCCCCTCCTCTAGTTGGTACCTCTATGTATTGCTGCAAAAAACTATCCTGCACACATTTTACAAACTCCAAACCATCCATCCCTTGTACAGTATGGGCTTCCCAGTCTATGTGTGGAAAATTAAAATCTCCCACAATCACAAACTCCCTTCTGCACCATGTCCTCAGCCACGTGTTGATCTGCGCTATCTTACTATTTCTAAACCCACCTGCACGTAGCACTGGGAGCAATCCTGAGATTGCTATCCTGGAGGTCCTGCCCTTTAACTTGGCACCTCACTCCCTTACCTCACCTTTCAGGACCTCCTCACTCTTCCTACCCACGTCATTGGTCCCTACATGGACCATGACATCCGGCTGCTCACTCTCCCTCTTGAGAATAGTGAGAATTCGATCCGAGATATCGCGGACTCTGGCACCAGGAAGGCAACAGACCATCAGGGATTCTCGATCTATTCCACAAAACCTCCTATCTGCCCCCTTAGCTATCAAATCCCCTATCACTACTGCTCTCTTCTTTTCAGACAGACATACTTTATTGATCCTGAGGGAAATTGTATTTCTTTACAGCCGCACCAACCAAGAATAGTGAAGAAATAAAGCAATATAACACCATAAATAATTAAATAATAATGTTAATCATGCCAGTGGAAATAAGTCCAGGACCAGCCTATTGGCTCAGCGTGTCTGACACTCCGCGGGAGGAGCTGTAAGGTTTGATGGCCACAGGCAGGAATGACTTCCTATGTCACTCAGCGTTACATCTTGGTGGAATGAGTCTCTGGCTGAATGTACTCCTGTGCCTAATGCAATACATTATGGAGTGGATGGGAGTCATTGTCCAAGATGGCATGCAACTTGGACAGCATCCTCTTTTCAGACACCACCGTCAGCGAGTCCAGTTCCACTCCAAAAACATCACTGGCCTTACGAATGATTTTGTTGATTCTGTTGGTGTCTGCTACCCTCAGCCTGCTGGCCCAGCACACAACAGCAAACATGATAGCACTGGCCACCACAGACTCGTAGAACATCCTCAGCATCATCTGGCAGATGCTAAAGGACCTCAGTCTCCTCAGGAAATAGAGACGGCTCTGACCCTTCTTGTAGACAGCCTCAGTGTTCTTTGACCAGTCCAGTTTATTGTCAATTCATATCCCCAGGTATTTGTAATCCTCCACCATGTCCACACTGACCCCTTGGATGGAAACAGGGGTCACCGGTGCCTTAGCCCTCCTTAGGTCCACCACCAGCTCCTTAGTCTTTTTCACATTAAGCTGCAGATGATTCTGCTCGCACCATGTGACAAAGTTTCCCACAGTAGCCCTGTACTCAGCCTCATCTCCCTTGCTGATGTATCCAACTATGGCAGAGTCATCAGAAAACTTCTGAAGATGTCAAGACTCTGTGCAGTAGTTGATGTCCGAGGTGTAGATGGTGAAGAGAAAGAGAGACAGGACAGTCCCCTGTGGAGCCCCAGTGCTGCTGTCCACTCTGTCAGACACACAGTGTTGCAAGCGCACGTACTGTGGTCTGCCAGTCAGATAATCAATAATCCATGACACCAAGGAAGCATCCACGTGCATCACTGTCAGCTTCTCACCCAGCAGAGCAGGGCGGATGGTGTTGAATGCACTGGAGAAATAAAAAAACATGACCCTCACAGTGCTCACCAACTTGTGCAGGTGGGCATAGACACGGTTCAGCAGGTAGACGATGGCATCCTCAACTCCTAGTCGGGGCTGAAAGGTGAACTGGAGGGGGTCTAAGTGTGGCCTAACCATAGGCCAGAGCTGCTCTAGAACAAGTCTCTCCAGAGTTTTCATGATGTGGGAGGTCAATGCCACTGGTCTGTAGTCATTGGAGCCACTGGGGCGCAGCATCTTCGGTAGAGGAACGAGGCAGGACGTCTTCCACAGCACAGGAACCCTCTGGAGACTCAAGGTCAGGTTGAAGACATGGTGAAGAACTCCACAAAGCTGGGTTCACTGGCTTTCAGCACCCTGGGGCTGACACCATCCGGGCCTGCAGCCTTGCTTGGGTGGAGACGTTTCAGCTGTCTTCTCACCTGTTCAACTGCGAAGCCCACCGTGGTGGTTTCAAGTGTGGGAGGGGTGTAGTCTAGAGAGCAGGGTGGGGGCTGTGAGGAGGGTGGGGGGCTTTCCCTCCTTTTCTTCTGAGGGTCCAGTCTCGGTGCCAGAGACGCAACCACTGCAACTTGTCCCTGGTACGCAATCCCCACCAACAGTATCTAAAACGATATACTTATTGTTGATGGGAACAGCCACAGGGGTGCTCCGCTCTTCCTGTTTATTCCCCTTCCCTCTCCTGACAGTCACCCAACTACCTGTCTCCTGACTCTTAGGAGTGACTATCTCCCTGTAACTCCTGCTTATTTCTGCCTCTGCCTCCCGAATGATCCGAAGTTCATCCAGCTCCAGCTCCAGTTCCCAAACTCGGATGGTCTGTAGCTGCAGCTGGATGCACCTTTTGCAGGCGTAGTCATCAGGGACAATTGTGCTCCCACACACTGCAAACGGAACACACAACTGCCCTAACTGCTGCCTCCATTACCTAATCCTAAGCTAATTAGATTAATTGAAGGAGCTTACCCCGTCTTACCTCACCTGGAGTGAAGCTCGTCCTCAGCCTCTGCTCATTTTTTAAAATTCCCCGGCTGATCTGAGAGGCCGACTTTCACGCGCTTGCGCAGTCGTGCCCGTTCAAACCTCGCTTCTGCCTGTTCTCGCCGAAGCCTGTTGAGCCAAAGCCGTCGCACTCTTCCTCAGTCCACTCCGACGATGGCCGCTACGATGATGGCTGCTTTATGTGGCAATTCACTTAGCGTTTGGAATAAGGTTGGTGAACTCGTGGCACAATTAGGGATTGGTTGGTGTGACACTGTGGGCATCACTGAGTCGTGGCTGAAGGAAGGACATAGTTGGGAGCTTAACATCAAAGGATACACTTTGTATCATAAGGACAGGCAGGAGGGTATTGGTGGTGGTCTGGCTATATTGTTAAGAGATGGAATTACATCTTTAGCAGGAGGTGACATAGGGTCTGAGAATGTTGAATCTTTGTGGGTGGAGTTAAGAAAACGCAAAGGTAAAAAAAAATTATGGGATTCATTTCGGTCTCCTAAAAGTAGCCAATATGTGGGGTTGTATTGTGGGTAGACTCAGAATACAATTAGAGCATTGCTGGACAGCAGGAAGCGCCAAAGGAGGCTGTTCCTCATTGTATCTCAATAAAATAAAAAATGAAGTTAGGACAACAAAAGAATACAGAATGAAGTGTGACAGTTAGAGAGAAAGAGCAATGCAGGTGGACAATAAGGGGAAAGATCATAACGAGGTAGATTGTGAGCCCAAGAATCCATCTTATTTTGCTAGGGAACCATTCAATAGTCTTCAAATAGCAGGGAAAAGCTGTCCTTGAGCCTGGTGGAACAGGATTTCAGGGTTTTGTAGATTCTGCCCTATGAGAGCGGAGGGAAGAGACATTGTCTGAGGTGGATAGATCTTTGATTATTCTGGCTGCCTCACTGGGAAGGACTGTCTGGGGCCCTGAATGCTGCTGAGGGAGGAAGTGTAAGGGCAGGGGTAGCACTTGTTCCACTTACAAGGATAAGTGCCAGGAGGGAGATCACGTCCCATTCACATTCTGATATGTCTATCCATGGCCTCCTCTACTGTCAAAATGAATCCACACTCAGGTTGGAGGAACAACACCTTATAAACCAGCTGGGTAGCATCGAACCTGATGGCATGAACATTGACTTCTCTAACTTCCGTTAATGTCCCTCCTTCCATTCTTACCCCATCCCTGACATATCTAGTTGTTTGGCTGTTCTCCATCTCCCTCTGGTGCTTCTACCCCCTTTCTTTCTCCCGAGGCCTCCCGTCCCATGACCCTTTCCCTTCTCCAGCTCTGTATCACTTTCGCCAATCACCTTTCCAGTTCTTAGCTTCATCCCACCCCCTCTGGTCTTCTCCTATCATTTTGCATTTCCCCTTCCCCCCACTACTTTCAAATCTCTTACTATCTCTCCTTTCAGTTAGTCCTGACGAAGGGTCTCGGCCCGAAACATCGACAGTGCTTCTGCCTATAGATGCTGCCTGGCCTGCTGTGTTCCACCAGCATTTTCTGTGTGTTGTTTGAATTTCCAGCATCTGCACATTTCCTCGTGTTTGCTCTACCTATAACCTCTTGCTTTTGTTTCTACATGGGCAACTGCCATTTCTCCCCACCTGAGTGGAGTCTTTTCCAGCACTCACCATGATATCAGGACCCCATAATCAATGGACCCCTCAGATGTTAAAGAGCGGTTTGGACATCAGCCACCTGGAGGCGATGGTGACTTCTTTACTGAGTTTATGATTTCCACAATGAGAATAAAAATGGAAAATGGAAAACTACAGTGGGAACATGGAAGTTTTGTAAACGCAGAGGTGGGCTTCATGAAGAGTGGTGACAGGAGATGATTAGTTCTGATTCGGTGGCTTCAGCTTCACTGTGTATTGGTCCAATTACTGCGGAGTTTCAATCTCCGGGGACCGTATAACCAGAGAACATTCGGTGGGACTTGGATGTGGTACTTTGAGGCCTCACAGACAGAACTGAGTCGGAGGTGTGTTGCAGTGGGAGGGGCCTGTGAATGCACAGGTAAGTGTTTTTATACCTGCACAGTTCGCTCCGCTAAACGGAGTTTGTAGTTCCAGAGGCTTTTGTTCACACACGTGCATGCACACGCACACACACACACACACACACACACACACACACACACACACACACACACACACACACACACACACACACAAACAATTGTGAGTCAGAGGACGGAGAGGAAATGGAGTGGCAGGTGGATTGATGTGAGAAGAACAAGCTAAGTCAAAACACGGAGAAGAACAAGGAAATCATTGTGGACATCAGGACAACTGCTGTTCAAGAGGATTTAAACTGATGTGGCAGGGGGATGGGAACAAGTGCAGAGAGACAGAGGGGTGTAAAATGAGGGTAGAAGCAAAAAGTAGTCAGGTGAAAAGTAAAAGTGGCAGGCAGGCCAATCCAGGGCAAAAAGCAAAAAGAGCCACTTTTTAACACAATTGTATAAGGGCTAAGAGTGTTGTAAAAACAAGCCTGAAGGCTTTGTGTGTCAATGCGAGGAGCATTCGTAACAAGGTGGATGAATTGAATGTGCAGATAGTTATTAGTGAATATGATATAGTTGGGATCACAGAGACATGGCTCCAGGGTGACCAAGGATGGGAGCTCAATATCCAGGGATATTCAATATTCAGGAGGGATGGACAGGAAAGAAAAGGAGGTGGGGTAGCATTGCTGGTTAGGGAGGAGATTAACGCAATAGAAAGGAAAGACATTAGCTTGGAGGATGGGTAATCCATATGGGTAGAGCTGCATAACATTAAGGGGCAGAAAACGCTGGTGGGAGTATTGTACAGGCCTCCTAACAGTAGTAGTGAGGTTGGGGATGGCATTAAACAGGAAATTGGAAATGCGTGCTATAAAGGAACAGCAGTTATAATGGGTGACTTCAATCTACATAAAGATTGAGTGAACCAAATTGGTAAGGGTGCTGAGGAAGAGGATTTCTTGGAATGTATGTGGGATGGTTTTCTGAACCAACATGTCGAGGAACCAACTGGAGAGCAGGTCATTCTAGACTGGGTATTGAGCAATGAGGAAGGGTTAGTGTGCAATCTTGTCGTGTTAGGCCCCTTGGGTAAGAGTGACCATAATATGGTGGAATTCTTCATTAAGATGGAGAGTGACATAGTTAATTCAGAAACAAAGATTCTGAACTTAAAGAAGGGTAACTTTGAAGGTATGAGACGTGAATTAGCTAAGATAGACTGGCAAATGATACTTAAAGGGTTGACGGTCTATATGCAATGGCAAGCATTTAAAGATCACATGGATGAACTACAAGAATTGTTCATCCCAGTTTGGCAAAAGAATAAACCAGGGAAGGTAGTGTATCCGTGGCTGACAAGGGAAATTAGCGATAGTATCAAATCCAAAGAAGAAACATATAAATTAGCAAAAAAAAGCGGCACTCCTGAGGACTGGGAGAAATTCAGAGACCAGCAAAGGAGGACAAAGGGCTTAATTAGGAAAGGGAAAGAAGATTATGACAGAAAGCTGGCAGGAAACATAAAAACTGACTGTTAAAGCTTTTATAGATATGTGAAAAGAAAAAAATTGGTCAAGACAAATGTAGGTCCTTTACAGTCAGAAACAGGTGAATTGATCATAGGGAACAAAGACATGGCAGACCAATTGAATAACTACTTTGGTTCTGTCTTCACTAAGAAGGACATAAATAATCTTCCGGAAATAGTAAGGGACTGAGGGTCTAGTGAGATGGAGGAACTGAGGGAAATACATGTTAGTAGGGAAGTGGTGATAGGTAAATTGAAGGGATTAAAGGCCGATAAATCTCCAGGGCCAGATGGTCTGCATCCCAGAGTGCTTAAGGAAGTAGCCCAAGAAATAATGGATGCATTAGTGATAATTTTTCAAAACTCCTTAGATTCTGGATTCGTTCCTGAGGATTGGAGGGTGGCTAATGTAACCCCACTTTTTAAAAAAGAGGGAGAGAGAAACCGGGGAATTATAGACCGGTTACTCTGACATCGCTGGTAGGGAAAATGCTAGAGTCAGTTATCAAAGATGTGATAACAGCACATTTGGAAAGAGGTGAAATCATCGGACAAAGTCAGCATGGATTTGTGAAAGGAAAATCATGTCTGACGAATCTTACAGAATTTTTTGAAGATGTAACTAGTAGAGTGGATAGGGGGAACCAGTGGATGTGGTATATTTAGATTTTCAAAAGGCTTTTGACAAGGTCCCACACAGGAGATTAGTGTGCAAACTTAAAGCACACGGTATTGGGGGTATGGTATTGATGCAGATAGAGAATTAGTTGGCAGACAGGAAGCAAAGAGTGGGAGTAAACGGGACCTTTTCAGAATGGCAGGCAGTGACTAGTGGGGTACCGTAAGGCTCAGTGCTGGGACCCCAGTTGTTTACAATATATATTAATGATTTAGACAAGGCAATTAAATACAGCATCTCCAAGTTTGTGGATGACACGAAGCTGGATGGCGGTGTTAGCTGTGAGCAGGATGCTAAGAGGATGCAGGGTGACGTGGATAGGTTAGGTGAATGGGCAAATTCATGGCAGATGCAATTTAATGTGGATAAATGTGAGGTTATCCACTTTGGTTACAAGAACAGGAAAACAGATTAATATCTGAACAGTGGCCGATTAGGAAAAGGGGAGGTGCAACGAGACCTGGGTGTCATTGTACACCAGTCATTGAAGGTGGGCATGCAGGTACAGCAGGCAGTGAAAAAGGCAAATGGTATGTTGGCATTCATAGCAAAATGATTTGAGTACAGGAGCAGGGAGGTTCTACTGCAGTTGTACAAGGCCTTGGTGAGACCGCACCTAGAATATTGTGTGCACTTTTGGTCCCCTAATCTGAGGAAAGATATTCTTGCCATAGAGGGAGCACAGAGAAGGTTCACCAGATTGATTTCTGGGATGGCAGGACTTTTATATGAAGGAAGACTGGATCGATTAGGCTTATACTCACTGGAATTTAGAAGACTCAGTGGGGATCTTATTGAAATGTATAAAATTCTAAAGGGATTGGACAGGCTAGGTGCAGGAAGATTGTTTCCGATGTTGGGGAAGTCCAGAACGAGGGGTCACAGTTTAAGGATAAAGGGGAAGCCTTTTAGGACCGAGATGAGGAAAAACCTCTTCACACAGAGAGTGGTGAATATGTGGAATTCTGTGCCACAGGAAACAGTTGAGGCCGGTTCATTGGATATATTTAAGAGGAAGTTAGATATGGCCCTTGTGGCTAAAGGGATCAGGGGGTACAGAGAGAAAGCAGGTACAGGGTTCTGAGTTGGATGATCAGCCATGAACATACTGAATGGCGGTGCAGGCTCACATGGCCGAATGGCCTACTCCTGCACCTATTTTCTATGTTTCTATGTTTCAACCCCATTCTTGTCTTCTACCCGTAACCTTTGACACCCTGAGGAATGAAGAACCTATCATCTCTGTTTTAAATATCTCCAATAACTTGGCCTCTACAGCATCTGTGGCAATGAAAATTAGTGGACAAACTTCCTAGTTCTCTACATTTTTCAGCGGCATGGCCTTGGGTTTGATGTTTATCTGTTTCACCTCTGTCTCCTTCAGCTTAATCTCAATCTCACCATTTCCATCTCAACATTCCTTCTGATGGCACAGACTTGATATCTACCCACAGGGGAGATGGTTCTGTTAGAATACAGGGAGCAGAAACAATGGCAAGCATGCCTTTCGAAACGGATTAGTAATTTTACTGGAACTCAGGCACAGGAAATACTCTCGTAGTTTTTGAAAAAGTTCAGCATTCATATGACAATTAAATCTTATTTTTTTCAGTATATCAGTTTTAGTTGGATGTTTATTATGTTCAGTTCTTACAGGAAGGATGTGGAAACTTTAGAGAGGGCGCAGAGGACATTTATCAGGATTATGAGGATAGGTTGAGCAAGCTAGGGCTTTTCCCTTTGGAGTGAGGTGACTTGACAGAGGAGTACAAGGTGATAAAATGAACAGTCAGCTCCTTTTTCCCAGGGTAGAAATGGCTAATACAAGGGAGCATAACTTCAAGGCAAAAGTATAGGGGGCATTTCAGAGGTAAGTTCTTTTACACAGAGAGTGGTGGGTGTGTGGAACACACTGCTGGACGTGGTAGTAGAGGCTGATACGTTTTGGACGGTTAAAGGACTTTTAGGCGGATGGGTGATAGAGAAATGGAGGTTAATTGGGAGGGATGGCTTGGTCTGATCTGGAGTAGGTTAAAAGGGGTTAAAAACATTGTGGGTCAAAGGGTCTGTACTGAGCTGTACTGTTCTATGTTCTATATTCTATGTTATATGTTCTCTGTTCGATGTTCGGATGGCACATCAATTATAGAATTAAGATAGATTTCTGATGGAATTTAATCCAGATAAGCAGTCAGTGCTTCAAAGCTGGAAGTGAAATGTTGAAGGCTGGGTTGTCTTTGTAATTCAGGATATCTGGAAAACTTATTGTAAACTCGTGCCGACAACACTGGCCACCAGGAGGAAATTCCTGAGTAATTCACAAGTGAGGAGTTTGGTAGCAGGGGAAATGACTGAGAAGGGGAGTATGGAAAACAGAGACTCTGCAGCCTTTACCAGCGCTTCTAATGAAGACCTGTGCAGCACCGAGCTCGTTTGTTAGAAAGGAGCAAGGCGGGGCCAGTCAATGCAGATAATGACCTGTCTACGTGATTTCAGAGTTAATGAAGATCGTTCAGAATTGCACCAGGGATAGAGAGTGCACAACAGCTGGCCAGTCAGACCTTCAACGTGTGGCTCAGTCCATAAGACCGTAAGACACTAGAACAGAATTAGGCCATTTGGCCCATTGAACCTGCCCCACCATTTCATCATGGCTGATTTATTATCCCTCTCAGCCCCTGTCCTCTCCCTGTAAATTTTGACACCCTGACTAATCAAGAATCTATCAATCAGAGCTTCAGATATATTCAATGACTTGCTCTCCATTGTCACCTCTGGCAATGAATGTCCCTGATTCACTTCCCTCGGGCTAAAGAAATTCTTCCTCATCTCTGTTCTAGGTAGACATCTCTCTATTCTGAGGTTCATTGGCTATATTTAAGAGGAAGTTAGATATGGCCCTTGTGGCTAAAGGGATCGGGGGGTATGGAGAGAAAGCAGGTACAGGGTTCTGAGTTGGATGATCAGCCATGATCATACTGAATGGCGGTGCAGGCTCGAAAGGCCGAATGGCCTACTCCTGCACCTATTTTCTACGTTTCTATCAGGAAAGTGCAGATGGACCAACTCCCACTGTGAATACATGGCTCCCCTTGGGAGGAGATAATCACGCCATTCATATCAAGGATAACATCACCTGGTCCCTTAATAACATGTCCTTGAAGAAGAATACACAGCAGAATCTCGATTTCCTAAGGAGATTGAGGGCAATGATGGTCCGCCACTTCCCCATCTTAAAGGAATTTTATTGGAGCACCATTCAGAGGTCTCCCTAACATCCATCGGATACATTTATCAGGAGCGCTACGTACAAAGGGCCCTTCGTACTATCAAGGATCCCACCCATCATCCAGCACCCTGTTTGACTTTCTACCATCAGGCAAGAGACACCGGTGCATTAAAACAAAAACGGTCAGGATGGGAACAATATCTTCCCTCAGGACATTAGCTTTCTGAACTCCCTCATGCATTGCATTCAAAATGTCACTGGTTAATCTGTTCTGTAACTTACAACATTTAGTTTATGCACTTTGCATTGTTTATTTGTGTGTAATCCATCTGTAGGTTTCATTCATACTTTCATAACTTACTGTGTGTAATATGTACTACAGTGCTTTACACCCTGGTTCAGAGAAACATTGTCTCACCTGACAGTATACAAGTCCATAGTTAAATGACAATAGAATTGACTTGACTTTAAATGCACACACACACACACACACACACACATGCACGCACTCATTCAAAGAAAAAGGAACTAGAATTCTTGTAATGTGCATCTCATGATTAAATTTTATTCAACATTTTTAAGAACTAATTATAGATATATCCCACAGGATAGAACAATAGGCTGTGTGATGTTCAGCTCACATTTACATCAAACCAGATTTCACTCCCTGAGAATGGTTCAGGAGTGAAGCACTGGAAATCACAACTGAAGAGGGAAATCAGGAAAGAAGAGAGGAAAGGTGCTAGGCAATCTGAGAAGAGGCATAATTACATGATCTCAATATTTGCATATCCAGTCCAGTCCAGACCCAAAATTCATAGATTGGTCCTTTAAAATCCCATCCTGGCCAGGCGCTTATTTCAGTTACCCCTCTTTTTGCATGTTCATTTAAGTGAAAGCCCAGCATTCTATACGGTGGTGTCACCTTCAGGATTCTGGAAGTGACACCCTGATCTTTGATACTGTATGGTCAGATGACAAATGAGATGGCTTAAGTCAACCTGCAAATTTGAACTGGGATGGACCTTCAATGGGAATACTGAGGGGCAAGTTAGATGGCCTTAGCCAATCCCACTCGGTTGTTTCCTCTGTCGAAGATGGAGTAATATTCTCTAATGAAGACATCTCCCAAAATCCAGAGGTTTCCACCAGTGCCGCTAAATCCACTGGAGCAGCTGACCGTGTTATAGTAACTGGTCTAGAAGGAAATGGAGAGCAATTAACACCAGGTCAAGTGTCCACTCAATAAATGATCATTAAACTGTGCAAGGTTAATGAATGCATCCCTTGAAATTCTCATCCCCTGTACATTTGATGAATCACGTACCTTCAGTGTGTAGGCTGAGGCAGGCAGAGTGAAGTCATATCCATTGATGGTGAAGACCACATCAGGCATATTGCCAATATTGTTGCAATTTATGGTGTACTGTGAAAGAAGAGCAACAATATTTAGACCATCAGACATAGGAGCAGAACTGAGCCATTCAGCCCATCCAGTCTTCTCTGCCTTTTGATCATAGCTGACCTACATTCCCTCTCAACTCCATTCGTCTGCCTTCCCCTTAATCAAGAAACTGTCTACACTGCTTTAAATATATTCACTGACATGGCCTCCACAGCAAACTTTGCCAACAACTTCCACTGATACACCACCCTCTGGCTAAAGAAATGCCTCTTCATAACAGTTCTAACAGGATACCCTTCTCTTCTGAGGCTGTGTTCTCTGGTCCTAGACTATTGAAAACATCCTCGCCACACTTCTTTTTAAATATAGTGCATTGGGTGTTCATTCTGTGGCCTCACCTCCACCAGAGAAACCAGAGGCAGATAGGGTAGCCACTTTGCATAGCACCTTAATTCCAACCACAGGGATGACCCTAACTTCCGAGAAAGTTGTTATTTTAAATTTCCATCCCATTCCTACTCTGACTTTGTTTTCTCTGATCTTACATTAGTAAGACCACATCATCTAATAATTAGGTCTGTTACAGTCCTCAGAAATCATTGGTGAAATCCGTCATTTCTGATCGACAGACTTTCCAAAACCGGCCACTTCTGATGTAAAGTCATCAACGTGTATCACTACTTTATTTCTCCCTCGCTATAAATGCTGGAGGAACTCAACTGGTCAGGCAGAGTCTATGGAGAGGAATGAACAGTTGATGTTTCAGACAAAGACCCTTCATCAGGATTTTCAGCATCTAAAGTCTCTCTTTCCTTTATTTCTCTCTCCACAGGCACTGCCTGACCCACTGAGTATTTCCATACTTTAATGTTTTTACAACTAATAGAGAAAGGTTGAATGTACAATGATGATAAAACACAATCCATGGCCTCCTTCCTCTTCTGTCGCAATGAGGCCACAATCAGTCGGAGGAACAACAGCTTCTATTCCATCTGGATAGCCTCCAACCTCATGGCACGAACAATGATTTCTCACACTTCTGGAAATTGCCCCACCCACACACCACTCCTTCACCATTCCTCATTCCTGTTTCCCTCTTCCACCTGATCTCCTTACCTGCCCATCATCTCCCTTTCCTGTTCTTCCCCTTCACCTTCTTCCATGGTTATCTGTCCTCTTCTATCAGATTCCCCCTTCTCCGGCCCTTTATCTCTTTCTCCAATCAACTTCCCATCTCTTTATTTCTCCCCTCTCCCACTAATTTCACATGTCACCTTGTACCTCTTCCGTCCCTCTCCCCCACCTTCTTACTCTAACTTCTCTTTCTTTCCAGGCCTGATGAAGCGACTCGGTATGAAACATTGACTGTTTATTCTTTTCTATAGCAACTGCCTGGCCTGCTGAGTTCATCCAGCGGTTCGTGGTTGTCACATTGTCAATGGATTTGTTAATCCTAGCCGTTTCTTTCTAGAATTATTGCTGCTGACATGACATATAATTTCATTAACTCAATGTGCTGACTGTATACTGAATTTACAGCCATCTGAGTACAGACCACTGGCCAATCAGCCCCATAATACTTTGGAGTTGCTCCAATGCTTTGCTGAATTTTGCCAATGTAATTTCCGCCAACAGCGACAAGAGAAGTTCCAGTATCAACGATGCCAGGGCAACCTTGAGGGCAAGCCACAATCTGGCCGTTGACTGTCACTCTGAGGGAGAAACATCATAGTGTTAGCCAAAAATGCTGATTTGGATTTATTGCCAAAATCAGAGTCAAATTCAACTTATTATCAAAGTACGTATATGTCACCCTGTACTGTACTACCCTGACATTCAATGACAGACAAATAAAGAAACACAATAGATATTATGAAAACTATCAATAAGCAAAGACTGACATACAACCAATGTGCAAAAATGACAAATTGTGCCAATTAAAATAACTAAAACTGAGAATATGAGTTTAGGAGTTCTTGAAGTTGTGTGTATAGGTTGCAGAAGCAGTTCAGAATTGAGTCCGAAATTCAAGAACATAATTTGGAAAATCTCATCATCAAGCTGAAGTATTCGTTATACCTGGTTCGATCGTACTTGGACTATTGTGTTTAGTTCTGATTGCCTCGTTATAGGAAGGATGAGGAAGTTTTAGAAAGTGTGCAGAGGAGATTTACCAGGATGTTGCCTGGATTAGAGAGCATATCTCATGAGGTAGGTTGAGTGAGCTAGGGATTTTCTCTTTGGACCAACGGAGGATGAGAGATGACTTGTGAGATGTAAAAGAAGGAGAAGGGGTGAGAGGGGACCCAGAACAGGTCATGGATAAAGAGAGAACAGGAATGAGAAAAAATTATCGGAAGTTAGAAAAATCAATGTTCATGCCAGCAGAGAGGAGGCTGCTCAGATGGAATATCAGGAGTTGCTCCTCCATCCACACTGTAGCCTCATCATGACTCTAACAATTGTTTTCTCTATAAATTCTAACTATATAACTGGTTCAACTCACTGAAACTTAATCATCAATGGCCGATCAGTGAGAGAATACCTCAGATGGAGATACCACTTACCTCTGGATCTCAATTTGCCAATAGGCCTCATGGGTAACAGGGACCCAGTAGATTGGGCCAGTGTAGCGGCTTGAGTCAATTCCACCAAAAAGGACTTCACTTCCAGATTCGCCATCTGTCCTGGAAAACAACGTTAAATAAGAATATCTCAGATTTAAACTCTCAAAAGATGTACAGATTTTGGTTAGTAAGTTGTAGGCATGATGTGTAGTCACCAGAAGTGAGGTGACACTCTCAGGCTGTCCCCAGCACATCCCTGAAACACATCAGCAAGTTTCAAGATACATGCAAAAAATAAAGCTAATCTTTAAATCTTTAAAGGAATAATTTCATTAATATTGCAACAAAAACATGCATTTATAGAGTCAGAGTCACACAGCATGGAAAAGGGGCATTTACTCCAACTCATCCATACTCACCATTTACACCAATCCCACTTGCCCCCGTCTGTTCCGTGTCTTCCTAAGCCTTTCCTATCCACGTATTCAAGTCACTCTAGACCTTAAATGAGTTGTCCAAGCTGAAGTAACAACAAAACTCTGAGAATGATGGACATCTTTACCTGGCTGGAGACCAAAATGTCTTCAACTTCCAGTTCAATTAACATCATCAGCCCTGACCTGACCTGACATGTTGGACCGGACCCAGTAATCTGCTTTTTAAGTTTTCAACATCATCCCTATTTTATATTCTCGATTTAATTCCTAGAATCCCATTGAACTAAAATAAATAACCAGAATTGTCTGAAGAAGAAGTGATGTTGGTACCAACCAAATTAACATGTCACATTACAGATTCTCCGGTAGTGAAGGAAGGAGTTACAAAGTGCTAACCTTGTCAAGTAGACAGAAAAGAGTGGCTGTGAAACCAGATGCTGAGACATCATGTTGTCAAACACTGTAGTGGCTCCTTCTGCCGCAAGCGATGGATAGCCCAAGCCCAAAATACCGTCGAAATTACAGTAGGAGAAGAAACTGCCGGGTTCAGTCTTACTTAATCCAAACTCTTGTCCATTGATCACAAGGTTAGAAAGCTGGTGAAACAGATTTACAGAGAAATTAATCAGATATTTATCCTTTCAGGCCGCACATGGGCACAGCTCATGGAGCTGCTGCCTCACAAGGCCAGTGACCAAGGTTCAAACCCGGCCTCTGGTATTTCCCACATGGGGTTTGTAGATCATCCCCTGTGATCAGGTGGGTTCTTTCTGTCTGATCTGATTTTCTCTCATTCCCAAAGACATGCTGATTGATTGGTTAATTGGTCACTGTAAATTATTCAAGAGCTAGAAAACTAGAGGTTGTTGAGAAAGACTAAAGGACGATTCATGCTGAACTAATACATGTTCAGCATGGTTTTTGGCCCAAAATATCAACTGTACCCTGTTCCCTAGATGCTGCCTGGCCTGCTGAGTTCCCCCAGGTTTTTAAGTGTGTAAATTTTTTATTCTCTTATTTTGTATTCCTTATTTCTGATTAAAATTAATAAACATATATATATATATATATTTAGAGTAACACGGTTCTGTCTCTCCATATTTATTCATCATGTATTTCATTGCACTACCCCTGTAAACTGAACAATTTTCATAACGGTGATATTAACTCTGATTCTGATTCTGATATGTCATTAAATTTGTTATCTTTGAGTTTGCTGTACAATAATAGAGAGGTGAACTACAGATTACAGTAAATACATACATATAAAGTGTGTGTATGTATATATTTATGAGTGAAATTAAATAAGAAGGACAAAAAGAAGTAAAGCAAAGAGGTGAGGTTGTCTTCATGGGTTCAATGTCTATTCAGAAGTCGGATGGCAGGGGAGGGGAAGAAGCTGTTTTAAAGTATGATATCAACATAGTCATCTCAGATAATGACGCTCAGAAGGAGGAGTTGAGAAGAATGTGCAGGGAATTATAAAGAGTAGATCAATGCAGGCACAAAGTTAATGGTTGTTGATGGGCCAAGGAGACTATATCCATGCTGTATAGGTTTGTGATTAAATTCATGATTGGACCTAATTTTGTAAGCACAGTTTCAACGATTGTGTGATAAACGATGGCAGGGGCCCCGGATCTCCAAATCCACAGAGGTCACGGATGGCCTGTCCTGGGGAGAGAGGGCTGTGTGTCTGTGGGTGTGTGGGTAGGAAGGTGGTTGGAAGGAGGGAGGAACACTGTTGTTCACTGTTGTTACATGGTTTGTTCAGATTGTCAAGCTCTGTGTTACAGTGGGTATGCTACGTTGGCACAGGAATACATGCCTCCAGTTCATCCTTAGGTACGTTGGTTTGTGAAATGAAACAAACCATTTCACAGCATAATATGATATACCTGAATCCAAATCTGAGTATTAGCAAATATACTTTTGGCTATAAATTGGTGAAAATTTGTCTTGAAATTGGAATTCTGTCAAATAAACCCAAAGGTCCAAGCCTTGCCTAGCAAAGCCATTCCACATCCACTTATCAGTTTCATTTATTCAACTTATTATATGCCACCATATACCACCCCGAGATTCATTTTCTTGTGGGCATTCACAGTAGAACAAAGAATTAATGAAAACAAATTGCACCCGAAGATGGGCAAACAAGAAATGTGCAAATAAAGACAGGAAAAGCAACACCATAAAATAACAATAAATAAATAGTCATCAATAATATTGAGAATGTTGTATCAGTTTGGATCTCCGAGTTTTGTAGTAGCGGTATCACTGTGGTTTGAGTTATGAGGGTGAAGAGTTCACTTACTCTCAGAGTATCATATCCCAGAAAACCGGTCATACTTCCTGTCCCATATGTGATGGACAGATACTTATTATTCGTGCGGAAGGTTGAGGACTGGGATGGGTTGAATCTGTGGTGCTTCACTGCAAAGAAACATCCATTTCATCAATGAAACAAAAAGTTTCAATATATCACCCTGTGCCTAGCAAACCCCGGTCAATCGTTCCCTAAGACTCGTCAAAAGCACACCAAGCATCGCAGGGCTGGCAGACTCCGAGATTTCCCCTTGAGCCAAGTTGCAAACATTCTACCCCTCACCCGACCAGAGCCCCAGTTTCCACCCACATTCCAAAGACATGAGGGAGACTAAGTTGTGGTCACGCCACGCTGGGGGCAGAAGCAAGACAACACTTGCAGGCTGTCTGCTGCACGTCCATGGACTGTCTCATTAATGGAAGCAAAACAATTCAACGTCTGTTTCAATGCTGCGACATTCATTTACGCCGAGTCCCAGCAATGTCCTCATAGTTCCCTTTCACACGCTTTCCAGCTTAACAACATCTTTCCTGTAGAGTCATGATCAAACCTGTACACAATATTCCAGCTGTGGCTTCAGCAACATCTGATCTTCTATACCCAATACCCTGACTGATGAAGGCCAGAATGTCAAAACCCTTCTTCACCACAATGTCTACCTGTGACACCACATTCAGGAAAACATGTACTTGTATCTCTAGGTCCCTCTATTCTCTAACACTCCAGAGGGCCCTACCTTTCAGTGTCAGAACTGGTAAATATGTTAATATCATTGTTATATTTTCTTACCGCATGGTGTCTGGCTGCAGTAGACCGATGGGACCCAGAGGTTGGATGAGCCAGTATCAAAGATGACAGTGAAGCTCTGTGGGGGGTTACCGATGCTGATGGCTCCGTAGTATGACATCTGTCAGCAAAAACAAGATGTCCTTGGTTACTCGGATTAAGTGTGATTGCCTTCATAAAGACTGGAGAGGAAAGGGGAAGAAGACAGAAGTAAGAGAGGCTGGAGTACAAACTCGCAGCTGATACGTACACCCAGGTAAGAGGGAAGAACTGTGGGTGGGTGTACGAGTGGGATGAAATAAGAAGCTGGGAGGTGATAGGTGGAATTTTACTAATCGGAAAGCAATTCACCATGTTACCAATTTTCCACTTCTTATCACACCATCTCTTTTCCCAGCAGGAACTGGAATAGGGTTCCTCTTGTCCCCACCCTCCACCTGACTAGCTTCCACATTCAATGGATCATATCCCATCATTTCTATCAGACTCTACAGGATTCCACCACTGGACTCATCTCCCCACCACTGCTCCCCCGATCAGCATTCTGAAGGGACTATTCCTTCTGCACCTCCTGTTCTTCTCTTCAAATAGGAACTCGCTTGAAAAACAATAGAAATGTTACACCATTTTCATTGAGAAGGTCAAGAGTTCCTTCACCCCACATTTCAGATCATAGCAGTCAAGGATTACTTACATCCATATAGTTGGTCATAGGCTCATCTGATGCCAAAGTTTCAATGGAACAAGCACCTTTGAACTTTGTGCAGGGATCATATGGATGTTTCCTGAGGAAATCTTCCAACAATCCCTTCTCCCGAAGAACATCTCGGGCAGATTTTCCTTTACGTAAAGGAACTCTGTAAAGTGAGAAATAAGTTAAGAAAGTCAGCATCTGTTATTGTTCCTTGGGGAGAAAAATTAATTGCCAAAACCATTAAGATTTGGTTAAAATGATCCTACCTGATGACGGCATCAGAGAGCTGGATGCATACAAAGGCAAGGAGTAACCACTTCATGTTGAATTGATTGGATTCCTTTCAGAATCTGACATCGGGCCTCTGAGCCCTAATATTTATACTCAAGGAATCATTGTCACATGGACACAGATACAATCATTCCACATGAGAAGTAAATATAATGGTCCTCGTGATCAGTTTATCTTTGATAAAACACATTCTATTCAGGACACCCTTCAATATAGAAGTTGATTTATAATAAAGTATGTTAAGTGCTGTGGAATTAAAGTCTTATCACAGATAACACAATCAGAAATTAGATTAAGAACTGTTTTATCAAGCGACTGAAACCTAAACAGTCCTTCCAGGTGAGGTAGTTCCAGGTGACGTAGCCCTTTACTTGTGAATCCACCACAGTCATTTATTGTATCTGGTCTTCCCATTGAGGCCTCATCTTCATCAGTGAGACCTGACAAAGAATGGAGGTTGGCATCATTGACTGGCTATGATGTCTATGTCTCTCATAATTTTGTGACACCAACTAAGTTCAAAGACCAGAGTAAATTTAAATATTGACAGTTTATTCACTTCCACAGATGCTGCCTGACCTGCTGAGTTCCTCCAGCACTTTATGTGCGTTGCTTTGGATTTCCAGCATCTGCAGACCTTCTCATATGCAGGGAAATCTGTCATTTGTGTCAAGTCAAATCAGCGAGGATTGTGCAAGGCAGCCTGAAAGTATCACGACACTTCTGGTGCCAATATAGCATGCCCACAGCTTACTGACCCTAAGCAAAAGTCTTTGGAATGTGGGAGGAAATCAGAGCACTTGGAAGAAATCTACATGGTCACGGGGAGAATGTACAAACTCCTTACAGACAACATGGGAAATTGATCCCTATTTTACAGTTAGTTTTGTAAAGCGTTGCACCAACCACTACGTTACCGTGCTGCCTGACATGTGCTTTTGCCACATTGACCTTCATAAATCAGATAACTGGGCTGTTGTCTTGAAGTTGCCTAAGACGTGGGTCAGGCCAAATTTGGAGTATTGTGTGCAGTTCTGGTCACCTATCTACTGGAAAGATATCAGGCAGATTGAAAGAGGACGGAGAAAATTTACAAGGGTGTTGCTAGGACTTGAGGACCTGAGGAACAAGGAAAGGTTGCATCAACCTGGACTTCATCCCTGCAGCGAAGGAGAACGTGAGGAAATTTGATAGTTGTGTACAGAATGTTAATGGGAATGGATATTGTCAATGGAAGCAGGCATTTTTTATTGAGGTTGGATAAGACAGGAAGTACAGGAAATAGGTTAAGGGTGAAAGGTAAAATATTTAAGGAAAATTTGAGAGGGGACCATCATGACTCAGAAGATGGTGAGAGTGTGGAATGAGCTGTCAGTGGAAGTGGAGGACTCGAGTTTGATTGCAACATTTAAGAGAAGTTTGGGTAAGTACATGAATGGGGAGGATCATGGTGCAGATCAGGATAGCCCAAGGATACGGCCTGGAAGACGAGCCTGCTTACACTGTTCCGGGATTTCATGTCTGTGGTATGTCAAGTTACCGGATGAACGAGTTGTCTTTGGGGTGCTGCAAGTCTGTGTCCTTATTGATGCTTTGTTGCACGACTGATTGATCAGTGAAGGATGTTGATGCATCTTTGCTGGTGGGTGGGGGGTGGAAGTTTCCTTGCAGCTGGTTGTGCATGGGAGGGGGAGTTGGGGGGGCTTTGGGGCTCTAATGTTTTAACTGTCATTCATTCCTTGGGGAACTCCTTTGTTTTTGTGGATGTCTGGGAAGAAAATGAATTTCAGGATGTATATTGTATACCTTTCTCTGACAGTAAAAGCACTTATTGAAACTTATGTTATTCTTCTGAAATTCTCTGACTCCAAACCCTTCCTATTGTTGTACATTGCTAAATATTTTTAATTCTCCCTACCTCCACCTCTACTTCTAGCAGCTCATTCCATATACCCACCACATTACATGGGGGAGAACATTGCCCCTCAGCTCCCCTTTAAATCTTTCCCATCTCACCTTAAACCTCTACCTTTTATTTTTAGACCATGAAAAGGACTGTGACTATACACGTTATGTACACAGCTCGTGATTTTATAAACCTCCAGAAGGTCACCCCTCAGCCTCCTTCACTCCAGGGAAAACAGACACAGCCTATCCAGTCTCTTGAAACCAAGAAAGAAAAGAAAAGAATGGTAGCTCAATCTTCAACCCCTAAATATCTACCTCCCGCACAAAGAAATGGACCAAATGGAGCAGGCACGTCAATCTCCAAATCCCCCTCTCCACACACAACGAATGTGAAAAATCAGGCAAAAAACACAGAATTTAAAACACTATAAGACTGAAAAAACATCTATAGTCCAAGTCCAAATCCAAAACGCAGAAAACCTGGGTTTTCCCTCTCTGACACCAGTGTTCAAAAGGTAGTATCCCTTCTCTGACAGCAGAGCAATCCCACCAGCGATCAAAAGTCTGGCAGCAGGTGTTCACCTCCCGCATTTGATATTGATATTGATTTGATCTTGATGTTTCAACCTCTCTACTTGTTTTAATCGGTGAACAATGGAAACTTTAATCCTCAAAATGGGGTCGAGCATCGACTTGAGGGCCATCCTGGAGTCGTATTGTCATGATCCTGCCAGAGACCAAAGAGCACCAGAACACCCTGACGATTTCCAAAATGGAAATACCAGGCCCAAGCATCTCAGAATCATATTCAAGACAAAAAAAAACAAACAGAAAAGAAGCAAAATATATGGTTTCATAATCTATCCAGAGTCATGAGACCGATTCTCATCGACATCACACTACATAGAATCAAATCCGACTGCCATCGATTCTACAGTACATAGAGTTATAACTCCGATCATCATGGACACTGCAGTAAGAAGAGTCGTGATTCCGATCGTCATAGACACTACAGCACAGAGACAGGTCCCGCATCCAACCCAGCCCATGCCAGTCTAGTCTTCTGTCTGATTCCAGCTCCCACACCCACATCAATGCCCTCCTGCACCCACACATCCATATACCTATCCTAACTTCTTAAAGACTCAAGAAGCATGCTGAAACCTGCAGACCACCCCAGCACGTATGCGGACTGTGTTGGTCATTGACACAAATGATGTATTTCACAGTACGTTTCAATGTTTCCATGTACTCTCCTTGTGACGTATAAAGCTAATCCGACTCTTCAAAAACTCAGTGAAATTAAACTTCGGAAATGCAGGCTGAAGCACGGAACAGGACAAATCATCTCAAACTATTTTTATAATAGTTTCAAGGGTATTCAGATCTGGGGAATTATTTAATCAAATGGATAATAATCAGATTAGTAAACATATTCAAAAACACTCTGTCAACAAAAAAGAATCAGTAATAAGTGCATATTATTGACTATTAATTGATAAGGTGAGCAATTAAACATGACTTCTATTAATAATCTCTTGTGTTTCTCTCTGTTCTCACTGCTGATCTCAGGCAACAATGAAAACAAAATCAAGAGAAAATCTTCAAATTCTGGAAATCCAAGCAACGCACACAAGATTCTGGGCGATCTCACAGGCCAGGCAGCATTTCTGGAAAAAAGTACAGTCACCGTTTAGGGCCAAGACCCTTCATCAAAACAAAATAATTGCCCTCAAAAATGCCCTCAGTTCAATTTCAGTTCTGAAGCCACTTGTCGAGAGTCAGCTCCATCATGAGTACTGGTCTCCGTAGTATCTGAGACGTCTTGAAGGAGCAGAGCCTCAGAAGGCAGCACCCGTCATTGAGGACCCCCAACACAGGACATGCCCTCTTCTCATTGTTACCCTCAGGAGGAGGTACAGAAGCCTGAAGGCACACACTCAGCGATTCAGAAACAGCTTGCCATCCAATTTCTAAATGGACATTCAACTCATGAACACCACCTCACTACTTTTGTTTGATTTATTTCCATTTTTGCAGGAGTTACTTAAGCAACCATTTAATATATAAATATACACTTACTGTAATTCAGTCTTTTCGATATTTATCATGAATTGCACTGTACAGCTAACACAAATTTAACAAATGTCACAACATATGCCGGTGATATTAAACCTGATCATGCTTTCTGTACCTTTTGCATCAACGTAAGAAAGAATTTGCATTTATGCAGCCCTCCAGGAGATTTATCTTTTTGATAACTTTTCACACTCCTCAATCGACAGATTTTGAAGGTCAGGGTGTCGGGACCCAAGGCGACAGATGGTCTGGTTCAGCTCGCTTCTCCCTGATACTAACTCAGCTCTGCACCGAACTGAGAGTCTAGGGCTTCCTGTCGGTGGACAGACGTTCTTCTGTGGATATTAGTTCTGATCACTGTTCGCTTGCTTTGATTGTTTGCATGATCTGTTTTTCTTCTCTCTGCGCATTGGGTGTTCGACAGTCTGCTTTTTTAATGGATTCTTTCGGGTTTCTTTGTTTTATGGCTACCTGTAAGGAGACATACCTCTAGATCGTATATGTATACATACTGTGATAATAAGTATACTGGGATCTTAAAACATCTTCTGAAGTATATTATAATTGGTAATTTGGTTTACTGCTGTCACATACACTGCAGTACAACAACAATAAACCGATTTACTAGTTATAATGAACTTCAGAAGATGACAATGTCAGTACATGTGATGGGAACCAGGATGATCGAGCTGAGGATGAACCAGCAGGTTTACAAGTGGATGACGAATGTAACAGGAATGGAAGGAAGGGCAAGGCAATGTCTGGGTACAAATGCAGACAGAGCAAAGAATTCCATCGGACCACAGAGTCAAAATTCATAAGGGCGAAGGGTACAGGACTGAAGATATTGTTTTTATAACCATATAACAATTACAGCACGGAAACAGACCACCTTGGCTCTTCTAGTCCGTGCCGAACGCTTACTCTCACCTAGTCCCACCAACCTGCACTCAGCCCATAACCCTCCATTCTTTTCCTGTCCATATACCTATCCAATTTTACTTTATATGACAATACCAAACCTGCCCCTACCACTTCTACTGGAAGCTCGTTCCACACAGCTACCACTCCCTGAGTAAAGAAGTTTCCCCTCGTGTTACCCCTAAACTTTTGTCCCCTAACTCTCAACTCATGTCCTCTTGTTTGAATCTCCCCTACTCTCAATGGAAAAAGCCTATTCACGTCAACTCTATCTATCCCACTCATAATTTTAAATACCTCTATCAAGTCCCCCCTCAACCTTCTGTGCTCCAAAGAATAAAGACCTAACTTGTTCAACCTTTCTCTGTAACTTAGGTGCTGAAACCCAGGTAACTTTCTAGTAAATCTTCTCTGTACTCTCTCTATCTTATTGACATCTTTCCTATAATTTGGTGACCAGAACAGTACATAATACTCCAAATTCGGCCTTACCAATGCCTCGTACAATTTTAACATTACACCCCAACTCCTACACTCAATGCTCTGATTTATGAAGGCCAGCATACCAAAAGCTTTCTTCACCACCCTATACACATGAGATTCCACCTTCAGGAAACTATGCACCATTATTCCTAGATCACTCTGTTCTAATTCTAATTGAGGGACCAATTATATCCCTCACTATCCTTTTGTTATTAATATAACTGCAGAAACCCTTTGGGTTTATTTTCATCTTACTTGCCAAAGCAACCTCGTATCTTCTTTTAGTTTTTCTAATTTCTTTCTGAAGATTCTTCTTACATTCTTTATATTCCTTGAGCACCTCATTTACTCCATGCTGCCTATATTTATTGTAGATATCTCTCTTTGCCCCAATCCACCCCTTCTAAGTCTTTTCGCATCACCGCAAAGTTAACCTTTCTCCAATCAAAAATCTCAGCCATGGGTCCAGTCCTATCCTTCTCCATAATTATATTGAAACTCATGGCATTGTGATCACTGGACCCAAAGTGCTCCCCAACACACACCTCCGTCACCTGACCTAACTCATTCCCTAACAGGAATCCAACTCTGTCCCTCCTCTAGTTGGTACCTCTATGCATTGCTGCAAAAAACTATCCTGCACACATTTTACAAACTCCAAACCATCCATCCCTTTTACAGTATGGGCTTCCCAGTCTATGTGTGGAAAATTAAAATCTCCCACAATCACAAACTCCCTCCTGCACCATGTCCTTAGCCACGTGTTGATCTGCGCTATCTTACTATTTCTAAACCCACCTGCACGTAGCACTGGGAGCAATCCTGAGATTGCTATCCTGGAGGTCCTGCCCTTTCACTTGGCACCTCACTCCCTTACCTCACCTTTCAGGACCTCCTCACTCTTCCTACCCACATCATTGGTCCCTACATGGACCATGACATCCGGCTGCTCACTCTCCCTCTTGAGAATAGTGAGAATTCGATCCAAGATATCGCGGACCCTGGCACCAGGGAGGCAACAGACCATCCGGGATTCTCAACCTCTTCCACAAAACCTCCTATCTGCCCCCATAACTATCAAATTCCCCATCACTACTGCTCTCTTCTGTTCAGACAGACAGACATACCTTATTGATCCTGAGGGAAATTGTATTTCTTTACAGCCGCACCAACCAAGAATTGTGTAGAAATATAGCAATATAACACCATAAATAATTAAATAATAATAAGGTAATCATGCCAGTGGAAATAAGTCCAGGACCAGCCTATTGGCTCAGCGTGTCTGACACTCCGCAGGAGGAGCTGTAAGGTTTGATGGCCACAGGCAGGAATGACTTCCTATGTCACTCAGCGTTACATCTCGGTGGAATGAGTCTCTGGCTGAATGTACTCCTGTGCCTAATGCAATACATTATGGAGTGGATGGGAGTCATTGTCCAAAATGGCATACAACTTGGACAGCATCCTCTTTTCAGACACCACCGTCAGCGAGTCCAGTTCCACTCCAAAAACATCACTGGCCTTACGAATGAGTTTGTTGATTCTGTTGGTGTCTGCTACGCTAAGCCTTCTGCCCCAGCACACAACCGCAAACATGATAGTACTGGTCACTACAGGCTCGTAGAACATCCTTAGCATCGTCCGGCAGATGTTAAAGGACCTCATTCTCTTCAGGAAATAGAGACGGCTATGACCCTTCTTGTAGACAACCTCAGTGTTCTTTGACCAGTCCAGTTTATTGTCAATTCATATCCCTAGGTATTTGTAATCCTCCACCGTGTCCACACTAACACCTTGGATGGAAACAAGGGTCACCGGTGCCTTAGCCCTCCTCAGGTCCACCACCAGCTCCTTAGTCTTTTTCACATTAAGCTGCAGATGATTCTGCTCGCACCATGTGACAAAGTTTCCCACAGTAGCCCTGTACTCAGCCTCATCTCCCTTGCTGATGTATCCAACTATGGCAGAGTCATCAGAAAACTTCTGAAGATGTCAAGACTCTGTGCAGTAGTTGATGTCCGAGGTGTAGATGGTGAAGAGAAAGGGAGACAGGACAGTCCCCTGTGGAGCCCCAGTGCTGCTGACCACTCTGTCTGACGCACAGTGTTGCAAGCACACGTACTGTGGTCTGCCAGTCAGGTAATCAATAATCCATGACACCAGGGAAGCATCCACCTGCATCACTGTCAGCTTCTCACCCAGCAGAGCAGGGCGGATGGTGTTGAATGCACTGGAGAAGTCAAAAAACATGACCCTCACAGTGCTCACCAGCTTGTCCAGGTGGGCATAGACGCGGTTTAGCAGGTAGACGATGGCATCCTCAACTCCTAGTCGGGGCTGAAAGGTGAACTGGAGGGGGTCTAAGTGTGGCCTAACCATAGGCCAGTGCTGCTCTAGAACAAGACTCTCCAGGGTCTACATGATGTGGGAGGTCAATGCCACTGGTCTGTAGTCATTGGAGCCACTGGGGCGCAGCATCTTCGGTAGAGGAACGAGGCAGGACGTCTTCCACAGCACAGGAACCCTCTGGAGACTCAAGGTCAGGTTGAAGACATGGTGAAGAACTCCACAAAGCTGGGTTCACTGGCTTTCAGCACCCTGGGGCTGACACCATCCGGGCCTGCAGCCTTGCTTGGGTGGAGACGTTTCAGCTGTCTTCTCACCTGTTCAGCTGTGAAGCCCACCGTGGTGGTTTCAGGTGTGGGAGGGGTGTAGTCACGAGAGCAGGGTGGGGGGCTTTCCCTCCTTTTCTTCTGAGCTGAGGGTCCAGTCTCGGTGCCAGAGACGCAAACACTGCAACTTCTCCCTGGTACGTCATCCCCACCAACAGTATCTAAAACGATACACTTATTGTTGATGGGAACAGCCACAGGGGTGCTCCGCCCCTTCTTACCCCATCCCTGACATATCTAGTTGTTTGCCTGTTCTCCATCTCCCTCTGCTGCTTCCCCCCCCCCATCTCTTTCTCCCAAGGCCTCCCGTCCCATGACCCTTTCCCTTCTCCAGCTCTGTATCACTTTCACCAATCACCTTTCCAGTTCTTAGCTTCATCCCACCCCCTCCAGTCTTCTCCTATCATTTTGCATTTCCCCTTCCCCCCATTACTTTCCTTTTTAAATCTTTTTATAAATTTTAAACAAACATAAATGAAACATGAATACAAAGTGTTTGAGAGTACATAATTAATAGTTTAAATAGACATTTATATAATAATAAAATATATAACCTCCCAAACTCACAACCATATAAACCATATAACAATCAGAGCACGGAAACAGGCCATCTCGGCCCTCCTAGTCCGTGCTGAACTCTTAATCTCACCTAGTCCCACCTACCCGCACTCAGCCCATAACCCTCCACTCCTTTCCTGTCCATATACCTATCCAATTTTACCTTAAATGACACAACTGAAATGGCCTCTACTACTTCTACAGGAAGCTCATTCCACACAGCTATCACTCTCTGAGTAAAGAAATACCCCCTCGTGTTTCCCTTAACTTTCTGCCCCCTAACTCTCAAATCATGTCCTACTCTCAATGGAAACAGCCTATTCATGTCAACTCCATCTCTTCCTCTCAAAATTTTAAATACCTCGATCAAATACCCCCTCAACCTTCTACACTCCAATGAATAGAGACCCAACTTGTTCAACCTTTCTCTGTAACTTAAGTGCTGAAACCCAGGTAACATCCTAGTAAATCGTCTCTGCACTCTCTCTAATTTATTGATATCTTTCCTATAATTCGGTGACCAGAACTGCACACAATATTCTAAATTTGGCCTTACCAGTGCCTTGTACAATTTTCACATTACATCCCAACTTCTGTACTCAATGCTCTGATTTATAAAGGCCAGCGTTCCAAAAGCCTTCTTCACCACCCTATCTACATGAGACGCCACCTTCAGGGAACTATGCACTGTTATTCCTAGGTCTCTCTGTTCCTCTGCATTCCTCAATGCCCTACCATTTACCCTGTATGTTCTCTTTGGATTATTCCTGCCAAAATGTAGAACCTCACACTTCTCAGCATTAAACTCCATCTGCCAATGTTCAGCCCATTCTTCTAACCGGCATAAATCTCCCTGCAAACTTTGAAAAACCACCTCATTATCCACAACACCTCCTACCCTTGTGTCATCGGCATACTTACTAATCCAATTTACCACCCCATCATCCAGATCATTTATGTATATTACAAACAACATTGGGCCCAAAGCAGATCCCTGAGGCACCCCGCTAGTCACCGGCCTCCATCCCGATAAACAATTATCCACCACTACTCTCTGGCATCTCCCATCTAGCCACTGTTGAATCCATTTTATTACTCCAGCATTGATACCTAATGACTGAACCTTCTTAACTAACCTTCCATGTGGAACTTTGTCAAAGGCTTTGCTGAAGTCCATATAGACTACATCCACTGCCTTACCCTCGTCAACATTCCTCGTAACTTCTTCATTCAATAACATTGATGAAAAAAGAAATAAAAAGAAAAAAAAAGACCCCACAGAAAAAAAAACAAAAAAAAACACTAACCAACATGGGCCATTGAATAATATTAAGTACATATACAGTAGTGCCAATAACTCCGAACCTCCATCCAAACAATTATGGTTAATATAAGTAAGGTTTAGGAAAAGACAATTCAACTCATATGAAAATGTTAAATAAATGGTCTCCAAGTTTCTTCAAATTTAACTGAAGGGTCAAAAACAACACTTCTAATTTTTTCTAAGCTCAAACAAGAAATGGTTTGAGAAAACCACTGAAATATAGTTGGAGGATTAATTTCTTTCCAATTCAATAGAATAGATCTTCTAGCCATTAGTGTAACAAATGCAATCATTCATCGGGATGAAGAGGATAGACAACTATTATCCACCATTGGTAAGCCAAATATTGCAGTAAAAGGATGCAGTTGGATATTAATATTTAAAACTCTTGAAATAATACCAAAAATATCTTTCCAGTAATTTTGTAAACAAGGGTAAGACCAAAACATATGGGTTAATGAGGCAACATCAAAATGACATCTGTCACAGGTTGAATTTACATAAGAATAAAATCGAGCAAGTTTATCCTCAGACATATGAGCTCTATGTACAACCTAAAATTGTATTAGAGCGTGTTTAGCACAAATAGAGGACGAATTAACTAATAGTAACATTTTCTCCCATTGCTCAGTGCATATAAGACAATGAAGTTCTTCTTCCCATTCCTTCTTAATTTTTTCTGATACATCTGGCTGTATATTCATAATCATATTATAAATGACAGCTACTAAACCCTTTTGAGAAGGATTCAGAGCCAAAATTCTTTCTGTAATGTCCAATGGACCTAGTTTCGGAAAAGACTGTAACTCATTATACAAAAAATTTCTCACTTGCAAATATCTAAAAATATGAGTTTTAGGTAAATTATATTTATTAGATAACTGTTCAATGTTATCATCTAAAAACAAATCACAAAAACATGTTATACCTTTTGTTTTCCATTAAAAAAAGTTTGATCCATAAAGGAAGGCCGAAAAAAATAATTAGATACTATAGGGCATGATAGAATAAACTTACTCAAACCAAAAAATTTACGAAATTGAAACCAGATTCGCAATGTGTATTTGACAATAGGATTAGTTAATTGTTTATTCAATTTAGATAAAGAAAAACGAAGTGAAGATCCTAAGATTGAAAACAATGAAAAGTCTTGTACAGATTTACATTCCAAATTTACCCATTGTGGGCAGGCAGCTGTAGTCAATTCTTGTGTCCAAAATATTAAATATCGTATATTAACTGCCCAGTAATAAAATCTCAAATTTGGCAAAGCCAAACCACCTTCCTTCTTAGGCTTCTGTAAATATTTTTTGCCTAGTCTAGGATTTTTATTCTGCCAAAGATAAGAAGATATTTTGGAGTCAATAATATCAAAAAAAGATTTAGGAATAAAAATTGGTCATGTTTGAAATAAATATAAGAACTTGGGTAATACCATCATCTTAATAGCATTAATTCTACCAACCAACGACAAAGATAGTGGAGACCACCTGGTAGCAAGTTGCTTAATCTGGTCAATTCAAGGTAAAAAGTTAGCTTTAAATAAATCTGTGCTTTTTAGTAATTTTAATACCTAAATAAGTAAAATAATCTGTAATAACCTTAAATGGTAAACGTTTATAAATTGGAACTTGCATATTTAATGGAAATAATTCACTCTTGTTAAGATTCAATTTATAACCAGAAAAGTTACTAAATTGAGCAAGCAAAGACAAAATAGCAGGAATAGATCTTTCAGGGTCAGATATGTATAGGTGAGTGGGCAAATTCATGGCAGTTGCAATTTAATGTGGATAAATGTGAAGTTATCCACTTTGGTTACAAGAACAGGAAAACAGATTAATATCTGAACGGTGGCCGATTAGGAAAAGGGGAGGTGCAACGAGACCTGGGTGTCATTGTACACCAGTCATTGAAGGTGGGCATGCAGGTACAGCAGGCGGTGAAAAAGGCAAATGGTATGTTGGCATTCATAGCAAAAGGATTTGAGTACAGGAGCAGGGAGGTCCTACTGCAGTTGTACAAGGCCTTGGTGAGACCGCACCTAGAATATTGTGTGCACTTTTGGTCCCCTAATCTGAGGAAAGATATTCTTGCCATAGAGGGAGCACAGAGAAGGTTCACCAGATTGATTCCTGGGATGGCAGGACTTTTATATGAAGAAAGACTGGATCGACTAGGCTTAAACTCACTGGAATTTAGAAGACTCAGGGGGGATCTTATTGAAACGTATAAAATTCTAAAGGGATTAGGCAGGCTAGATGCAGGAAGATTGTTTCCGATGTTGAGGAAGTCCAGAACGAGGGGTCACAGTTTAAGGATAAAGTTGAAGCCTTTTATTACCGAGATTAGGAAATACTTCTTCACACAGAGAGTGGGGAATATAGTGAATTCTCTGCCACAGGAAACAGTTGAGAGTGGTTCATTGGCTATATTTAAGAGGAAGTTAGATATGGCCCTTGTGGCTAAAGGGATCGGGGGGTATGGAGAGAAAGCAGGTACAGGGTTCTGAGTTGGATGATCAGCCATAATCATACTGAATGGCGGTGCAGGCTCGAAGGGCCAAATGGCCTACTCCTGCACCTACTTTCTACGTTTCTATTAGGAAAGTGCAGATGGAACACCTCCCACTGTGAATACATGGCTCCCCTTGGGAGGAGATAATCACGCCATTCATATCAAGGATAACATCACTTAGTCCCTTAATAACATGTCCCTGAAGAAGAATACACAGCAGAATCTCGATTTCCTAAGGAGATTGAGGGCAATGATGGTCCGCCACTTCCCCATCTTAAAGGAATTTTATTGGAGCACCATTCAGAGTTCTCCCTAACATCCATCGGATACATTTATCAGGAGCGCTACGTACAAAGGGCCCTTCGTACTATCAAGGATCCCACCCATCATCCAGCACCCTGTTTGACTTTCTACCATCAGGCAAGAGACACCGATGCATTAAAACAAAAACGGTCAGGATGGGAACAATATCTTCCCTCAGGACATTAGCTTTCTGAACTCCCTCATGCATTGCATTCAAAATGTCACTGGTTAATCTGTTCTGTAACTTACAACATTTAGTTTATGCACTTTGCATTGTTTATTTGTGTGTAAACCATCTGTAGGTTTCATTCATACTTTCATAACTTACTGTGTGTAATATGTACTACAGTGCTTTACACCCTGGTTCAGAGAAACATTGTCTCACTTGACAGTATACAAGTCCATAGTTAAATGACAATAGAATTGACTTGACTTTAAATGCAGACACACACACACACACACACACACACACACTCATTCAAAGAAAACGGAACTGGAATTCTTGTAATGTGCATCTCATGATTAAATTTTATTCAACATTTTTAAGAACTATTTATAGATATATCCCACAGGATAGAACAATAGGCTGTGTGATGTTCAGCTCACGTTTACATCAAACCAGATTTCACTCCCTGAGAATGGTTCAGGAGTGAAGCACTGGAAATCACAACTGAAGAGGGAAATCAGGAAAGAAGAGAGGAAAGGTGCTAGGCAATCTGAGAAGAGGCATAATTACATGATCTCAATATTTGCATATCCAGTCCAGTCCAGACCCAAAATTCATAGATTGGTCCTTTAAAATCCCATCCTGGCCAGGCGCTTATTTCAGTTACCCCTCTTTTTGCATTTTCATTTAAGTGAAAGCCCAGCATTCTATACGGTGCCTTTACCTTTAGGATTCTGAAAGTGACACCCTGATCTTTGATACAGAATGGTCAGATGACAAATGAGATGGCTTAAGTCAACCTGCAAATTTGAACTGGGATGGACCTTCAATGGGAATATTGAGGGGCAAGTTAGATGGCCTTAGCCAATCCCACTCGGTTGTTTCCTCTGTCGAAGATGGAGTAATATTCTCTAATGAAGACATCTCCCAAAATCCAGAGGTTTCCACCAGTGCCGCTAAATCCACTGTCGCAGCTGACCGTGTTAGAGTAAGTGGTCTGGAAGGAAATGGAGAGCAATTAACACCAGGTCAAGTGTCCACTCATTAAATGATCATTAAACCGTGCAAGGTTAATGAATGCATCCCTTGAAATTCTCATCCCCTGTGCATTTGATGAATCACGTACCTTCAGTGTGTAAGCTGAGGCAGGCAGAGTGAAGTCATATCCATTGATGGTGAAGACCACATCAGGCATATTGCCAATATTGTTGCAATTTATGGTGTACTGTGAAAGAAGAGCAACAATATTTAGACCATCAGACATAGGAGCAGAACTGAGCCATTCAGCCCATCCAGTCTTCTCTGCCTTTTGATCATAGCTGACTTACATTACCTCTCAATCCCATTCACCTGCCTTCCCCTTAATCAAGAAACTGTCTACAGTGCTTTAAATATATTCACTGACATGGCCTCCACAGTCTATGGAGAGGAATGGACAGTTGATGTTTCAGGCAAAGACCCTTCATCAGGATTTTCAGCATCTAAAGCATCTGAAGCATCTCTTTTCTTTATTTCTCTCTCCACAGATGCTGCCTCACCCAATGTGTATTTCCATGCTTTAATGTTTTTACAACTAATAGAGAAAGGTTGAATCTACAATGATGATAAAACACAATCCATGGCCTCCTTCCTCTTCTGTCGCGATGAGGCCACAATCAGTCGGAGGAACAACAGCTTCTATTCCATCTGGATAGCCTCCAACCTCATGGCACGAACAATGATTTCTCACACTTCTGGAAATTGCCCCACCCACACACCACTCCTTCACCATTCCTCATTCCTGTTTCCCTCTTCCACCTGATCTCCTTACCTGCCCATCATCTCCCTTTCCTGTTCTTCCCCTTCACCTTCTTCCATGGTTATCTGTCCTCTTCTATCAGATTCCCCCTTCTCCGGCCCTTTATCTCTTTCTCCAATCAATTTCCCATCTCTTTATTTCACCCCTCTCCCACCAATTTCACATGTCACCTTGTACCTCTTCCATCCCTCTCCCCCACCTTCTTACTCTAACTTCTCTTTCTTTCCAGGCCTGATGAAACATTGACTGTTTATTCTTTTCTATAGAAACTGCCTGGCCTGCTGAGTTCATCCAGCGGTTCGTGGTTGTCACATTGTCAATGGAGATGTTAATCCTAGCCGTTTCTTTCTAGAATTACTGCTGCTGGCATCACATATAATATTATTAACTCAATGTGCTGACTGTATACTGAATTTACAGCTGCCATCTGAGTACAGACCACTGGCCAATCAGCCCCTACCTGGCCATAATAATTCGGAGTTGCTCCAATGCTTTGCTGAATATTGCCGATGTAATTTCCGCCAACAGCGACAAGAGAAGTTCCAGTATCAACGATGCCAGGGCAACCTTGAGGGCAAGCCACAATCTGGCCGTTGACTGTCACTCTGAGGGAGAAACATCATAGTGTTAGCCAAAAATGCTGATTTGGGTTTATAGCCAAAATCTGAGTCAAATTAAATTTATTATCAAAGTACATATATATCACCCTGCACTGTACTATCCTGACATTCAATGACAGACAAATAAAGAAACACAATAGATATTATGAAAACTATCAATAAGCAAAGACTGACATACAACCAATGTGCAAAAATGACAAATTGTGCCAATTAAAATAACTAAAACTGAGAATATGAGTTTAGGAGTTCTTGAAGTTGTGTGTATAGGTTGCAGAAGCAGTTCAGAATTGAGTCCGAAATTCAAGAAAATAATTTGGAAATTCTTGTCATCAAGCTGAAGTATTCGTTCTATGTAGTTCGATCGTACTTGGACTATTGTGTTTAGTTCTGATTGCCTCGTTATAGGAAGGATGAGGAAGTTTTAGAAAGTGTGCAGAGGAGATTTACCAGGATGCTGCCTGGATTAGAGAGCATATCCCATGAGGTAGGTTGAGTGAGCTAGGGATTTTCTCTTTGGACCAACGGAGGATGAGAGATGACTTGCGAGATGTGAGAGGGGACCCAGAACAGGTCATGGATAAAGAGAGAACAGGAATGAGGAAAAATTATCGGAAGTTAGAAAAATCAATCTTCATGCCAGCAGAGAGGAGGCTGCTCAGATGGAATATCAGGAGTTGCTCCTCCATCCACACTGTAGCCTCATCATGTATCTAACAATTGTTTTCTCTATAAATTCTAACTATATAACTGGTTCAACTCACTGAAACTTAATCATCAATGGCCGATCAGTGAGAGAATACCTCAGATGGAGATACCACTTACCTCTGGATCTCAATTTGCCAATAGGCCTCCTGGGTAACAGGGACCCAGTAGATTGGGCCAGTGTAGCGGCTTGAGTCAATTCCACCAAAAAGGACTTCACTTCCAGATTCACCATTTGTCCTGGAAAACAACGTTAAATAAGAATATCTCAGATTTAAACGCTCAAAAGATGTACAGATTTTGGTTAGTAAGTTGTAGGCATGATGTGTAGTCACCAGAAGTGAGGTGACACTCTCAGGCTGTCCCCAGCACATCCCTGAAACACATCAGCAAGTTTCAAGATACATGCAAAAAATAAAGCTAATCTTTAAATCTTTAAAGGAATAATTTCATTAATATTGCAAGAAAAACATGCATTTATAGAGTCAGAGTCACACAGCATGGAAAAGGGGCATTTACTCCAACTCATCCATACTCACCATTTACACCAATCCCACTTGCCCCCATCTGTTCCGTGTCTTCCCAAGCCTTTCCTATCCATGTATTCAAATCACTCTAGACCTTAAATGAGTTCTCCAAGCTGAAGTAACAACAAAACTCTGAGAATGATGGACATCTTTATCTGACTGGAGACCAAAATGTCTTCAACTTCCAGTGCAATTAACGTCATCAGCCCTGACCTGACCTGACATGTTGGACCGGACCCAGTAATCTGCTTTTTAAGTTTTCAACATCATCCCTATTTTATATTCTCGATTTAATTCCTAGAATCCCATTGAACTAAAATAAATAACCAGAATCGTCAGAAGAAGAAGCGATGTTGGTACCAACCAAATTAACATGTCACATTACAGATTCTCCGGTAGTGAAGGAAGGAGTTACAAAGTGCTAACCTTGTCAAGTAGACAGAAAAGAGTGGCTGTGAAACCAGATGCTGAGACATCATGTTGTCAAACACTGTAGTGGCTCCTTCTGCCGCAAGTGATGGATAGCCCAAGCCCAAAATACCGTCGAAATTACAGTAGGAGAAGAAACCGCCAGGTTCGGTCTCACTTAATCCAAACTCTTGTCCATTGATCACAAGGTTAGAAAGCTGGTGAAACAGATTTACAGAGAAATTAATCAGATATTTATCCTTTCAGGCTGCACATGGGCACAGCTCATGGAGCTGCTGCCTCACAAGGCCAGTGACCCAGGTTCAAACCCGGCCTCTGGTATTTCCCGCATGGGGTTTGTAGATCATCCCCTGTGATCAGGTGGGTTCTTTCTGTCTGATCTGATTTTCTCTCATTCCCAAAGACATGCTGATTGATTGGTTAATTGGTCACTGTAAATTATTCAAGAGCTAGAATCTAGAGGGTGTTGAGAAAGACTAAAGGACGATTCATGCTGAACTAATACATGTTCAGCATGGTTTGTGGCCCAAAATATCAACTGTACCCTTTTCCCTAGATGCTGCCTGGCCTGCTGAGTTCCCCCAGGTTTTTAAGTGTGTAAATTTTTTATTCTCTTATTTTGTATTACTTATTTCTGATTAAAATTAATAAATACATATACTTAGAGTAACACAGTTCTGTTTCTCCATATTTATTCATCATGTATTTCATTGCACTACCTCTGCAAACTGAAAAATTTTCATAACGGTGATATTAACTCTGATTCTGATTCTGATATGTCGTTAAATTTGTTAACTTTGAGTTTGCTGTACAATCATCGAGAGACAAACTACAGATTACAGTAAATACATACATATAAAGTGTGTGTATGTATATATATGATTGAAATTAACTAAGAAGACAAAAAGAAGAAGTAAAGCAAAGTAGTGAGGTTGTCTTCATGGGTTCAATGTCTATTCAGAAGTCGGATGGCAGGGGAGGGGAAGAAACTGTTTTAAAGTATGATATCAACATAGTCATCTCAGATAATGACGCTCGGAAGGAGGAGTTGAGAAGAATGTGCAGGGAATTATAAAGAGTAGATCAATGCAGGCAGAGAGTTAACGTTTGTTGATGGGCCAAGGAGCCTATATCCATGCTGTATAGGTTTGTGATTAAATTCATGATTGGACCTAATTTTGTAAGCACAGTTTCAACGATTGTGTGATAACCGGTGGCAGGGGCCCCGGATCTCCAAATCCACAGAGGTCAAGGATGGCCTGTCCTGGGGAGAGAGGGCTGTGTGTCTGTGGGTGTGTGGGTAGGAAGGTGGTTGGAAGGAGGGAGGAACAGGGCTTCTTTCACTGTTGTTACATGGTTTGTTCAGATTGTCAAGCTCTGTGTTACAGTGGGTATGCTACGTTGGCACAGGAATACATGCCCCCAGTTCATCCTTAGATACGTTGGTTTGTGAAATGAAACAAACCATTTCACAGTATAATTTGATATACATGAATCCAAATCTGAGTATTAGCAAATAGGCTTTTGGCTATAAATTGGTGAAAACTTGTCTTGAAATTGGAATTCTGTCAAGTAAACCCAAAGGTCAAAGCCTTGCCTAGCAAAGCCATTCCACATCCACTCATCAGTTTTATTTATTCAATTTATTATATGCCACCATATACGACCCCGAGATTCATTTTCTTGTGGGCATTCACAGTAGAACAAAGAATTAATGAAAACAAATTGCACATGAAGATGGGCAAACAAGAAATGTGCAAATAAATACAAGAAAAGCAACACCATAAAATAACAATAAATAAATAGTCATCAATAATATTGAGAATGTTGTATCAGTTTGCATCTCTGAGTTTTGTAGTAGAGGTATCACTGTGGTTTGAGTTATGAGGGTGAAGAGTTCACTTACTCTCAGAGTATCATATCCCAGAAAACCGGTCATACTTCCTGTCCCATACGTGATGGACAGATACTTATTATTCGTGCGGAAGGTTGATGATTGGGATGGGTTGAACCTGTGGTGCTTCACTGCAAAGAAACATCCATTTCATCAATGAAACAAAAAGTTTCAATATATCACCCTGTGCCTAGCAAACCCCGGTCAATCGTTCCCTAAGACTCGTCAAAAGCACAGCAAGCATCGCAGGGCTGGCAGACTCTGAGATTTCCCCTTGAGCCAAGTTGCAAACATTCTACCCCTCACCCGACCAGAGCCCCAGTTTCCACCCACATTCCAAAGACATGAGGGAGACTAAGTTGTGGTCACGCCACGCTGTGGGCAGAAGCAAGACAACACTTGCAGGCTGTCTGCTGCACGTCCATGGACTGTCTCATTAATGGAAGCAAAACAATTCAACGTCTGTTTCAATGCTGCGACATTCATTTAACATATAATGTACACCGAGTCCCAGCAATGTCCTCATAATTCCCTTTCACACGCTTTCCAGCTTAACAACATCTTTCCTGTAGAGAGATGATCAAACCTGTACACAATATTCCAGCTGTGGCTTCAGCAACATCTGATCTTCTATACCCAATACCCTGACTGATGAAGGCCAGAATGTCAAAACCCTTCTTCACCACAATGTCTACCTGTGACACCACATTCAGGGAAACATGTACTTGTATCTCTAGGTCCCTCTATTCTCTAACACTCCAGAGGGCCCTACCTTTCAGTGTCAGAACTGGTAAATATGTTAATATCATTGTTATATTTTCTTACCACATGGTGTCTGGCTGCAGTAGACTGATGGGACCCAGAGGTTGGATGAGCCAGTATCAAAGACGACAGTGAAGCTCTGTGGGGGGTTACCGATGCTGATGGCTCCGTAGTATGACAGCTGTCGGCAAAAACAAAATGTCCTCAGTTACTCGGATTAAGTGTGATTGCCTTCATAAAGACTGGAGAGGAAAGGGGAAGAAGACAGAAGTAAGAGAGGCTGGAGTACAAACTTGCAGCTGATACGTACGTCCAGGTAAGAGGGAAGAACTGTGGGTGGGTGTACGAGTGGGATGAAATAAGAAGCTGGGAGGTGATAGGTGGAATTTTACTAATCGGAAAGCAATTCACCATGTTACCAATTTTCCACTTCTTATCACACCATCTCTTTTCCCAGCAGGAACTGGAATAGGGTTCCTCTTGTCCCCACCCTTCACCTGACTAGCTTCCACATTCAATGGATCATAACCCATCATTTCTATCAGACTCTACAGGATTCCACCACTGGACTCATCTCCCCACCACTGCTCCCCCAATCAGCATTCTGAAGGGACTATTCCTTCTGCACCTCCTGTTCTTCTCTTCAAATAGGAACTCGCTCGAAAAACAATAGAAATGTTACACCATTTTCATTGAGAAGGTCAAGAGTTCCTTCACCCCACATTTCAGATCATAGCAGTCAAGGATTACTTACATCCATGTAGTTGGTCATAGGCTCATCTGATGCCAAAGTTTCAATGGAACAAGCACCTTTGAACTTTGTGCAGGGATCATATGGATGTTTCCTGAGGAAATCTTCCAACAATCCCTTCTCCCGAAGAACATCTCGGGCAGATTTTCCTTTACGTAAAGGAACTCTGTAAAGTGAGAAATAAGTTAAGAAAGTCAGCATCTGTTATTGTTCCTTGGGGAGAAAAATTAATTGCCAAAACCGTTAAGATTTGGTTAAAATGATCCTACCTGATGACGGCATCAGAGAGCTGGATGCATACAAAGGCAAGGAGTAACCACTTCATGTTGAATCGATTGGATTCCTTTCAGAATCTGACATCGGGCTTCTGAGCCCTAATATTTATACTCAAGGAATCATTGTCACATGGACACAGATACAATCATTCCATACGAGAAGTAAATATAATTGTCCTCATGATCAGTTTATCTTTGATAAAACACATTCTATTCAGGACACCCTTCAGTATAGAAGTTGATTTGTAATAAAGTATGTTAAGTGCTGTGGAATTAAAGTCTTATCACAGATAACACAATCAGAAATTAGATTAAGAACTGTTTTATCAAGCGACTGAAACCTAAACAGTCCTTCCAGGTGAGGTAGTTCCAGGTGACGTAGCCCTTTAGTTGTGAATCCACCACAGTCATTTATTGTATCTGGTCTTCCCATTGAGGCCTCATCTTCATCAGTGAGACCTGACAAAGAATGGAGGTTGGCATCATTGACTGGCTATGATGTCTATGTCTCTCATAATTTTGTAACACCAACTAAGTTCAAAGACCAGAGTAAATTTAAATATTGACAGTTTATTCACTTCCACAGATGCTGCCTGACCGGCTGAGTTCCTCCAGCACTTTATGTGCGTTGCTTTGGATTTCCAGCATCTGCAGACCTTCTCATATGCAGGGAAATCTGTCATTTGTGTCAAGTCAAATCAGCGAGGATTGTGCAAGGCAGCCTGAAAGTATCACGACACTTCTGGTGCCAATATAGCATGCCCACAGCTTACTGACCCTAAGCAAAAGTCTTTGGAATGTGGGAGGAAACCAGAGCACTTGGAAGAAATCTACATGGTCACGGGGAGAATGTACAAACTCCTTACAGACAACATGGGAAATCGATCCCTAATTTACAGTTAGTTTTGTAAAGCATTGCACCAACCACTACGTTACTGTGCTGCCTGACATGTGCTTTTGCCACATTGACCTTCATAAATCAGATAGCTGGGCTGTTGTCTTGAAGTTGCCTAAGACGTGGGTCAGGCCAAATTTGGAGTATTGTGTGCAGTTCTGGTCACCTATCTACTGGAAAGATATCAGGCAGATTGAAAGAGGACGGAGAAAATTTACAAGGGTGTTGCTAGGACTTGAGGAACTGAGGAACAAGGAAAGGTTGCATCAACCTGGACTTCATCCCTGCAGCGAAGGAGAACGTGAGGAAATTCGATAGTTGTGTACAGAATGTTAATGGGAATGGATATTGTCAATGGAAGCAGGCATTTTCTGTTGAGGTTGGATAAGACAGGAAGTACAGGAAATAGGTTAAGGGTGAAAGGTGGAATATTTAAGGAAATTTGAGAAGGGACCATCATGACTCAGAAGATGGTGAGAGTGTGGAATGAGCTGTCAGTGGAAGTGGAGGACTCGAGTTTGATTGCAACATTTAAGAGAAGTTTGGGTAAGTACATGAATGGGGAGGATCATGGTCCAGATGAGGGTCGATGACACGAGCAGTTCAGCATGGCCTAGATGGGCAGAAGTGCCTGTGTCTGTACTTGCGGGATAGGGACCCACTCTCAGGGCCTCAGGAATGGCCGTTTATCGATAGCCCAAGGATACGGCCTGGAAGACGAGCCTGCTTACACTGTTCCGGGATTTCATGTCTCTGGGGACATGCTGATTCCAGGCCGGTGCCGCAAACTGAAGCATCGCGGGAGAACACGGAACATCGGGAGCAGCGGGTTGGCTGCCAGGGGTCGGTGCTCAGGGAGCTGCCCCTTCTTGGTGCCAAATCTCCGGGTGCAGAGCTCGGAAAAAGCGAAGCAACAGAATTGTAACATCGTAAATCAGTCAGTTGTTTGTTATGCCTCCTGTCTCGATGTGAAACGGGACACCCCTTTTTCCTTTATTAGGGAGAGAGAGAGCCTGTGGTATGTCAAATTACCGGATGAACGAGTTGTCTTTGGGGTGCTGCAAGTCTGTGTCCTTATTGATGCTTTGTTGCACGACTGATTGATCAGTGAAGGGTGTTGATGCATCTTTGCTGGTGGGTGGGGGGTAGAAGTTGCCTTGCAGCTGGTTGTGCATGGGAGGGGGAGTTGGGGGGGCTTTGGGGCTCTAATGTCTTAACTGTCATTCATTCCTTGGGGAACTCCTTTGTTTTTGTGGATGTCTGGGAAGAAAATGAATTTCAGGATGTATATTGTATGCCTTTCTCTGACAGTAAAAGCACTTATTGAAACTTATGTTATTCTTCTGAAATTCTCTGACTCCAAACCCTTCCTATTGTTGTACATTGCTAAATATTTTTAATTCTCCCTACCTCCACCTCTACTTCTAGCAGCTCATTCCATATACCCACCACATTACATGGGGGAAAACATTGCCCCTCAGCTCCCCTTTAAATCTTTCCCATCTCACCTTAAACCTCTACCTTTTATTTTTAGACCATGAAAAGGACTGTGACTATACACGTTATGTACACAGCTCGTGATTTTATAAACCTCCAGAAGGTCAGCCCTCAGCCTCCTTCACTCCAGGGAAAACAGACATAGCCTATCCAGTCTCTTGAAACCAAGAAAGAAAAGAAAAGAACGGTAGCTCAATCTTCAACCCCTAAATATCTACCTCCCGCACAAAGAAATGGACCAAATGGAGCAGGCACATCAATCTCCAAAACCCCCTCTCCACACACAACGAATGTGAAAAATCAGGCAAAAAACACAGAATTTAAAACACTATAAGACTGAAAAAACATCTATAGTCCAAGTCCAAATCCAAAACGCAGAAAACCTGGGTTTTCCCTCTCTGACACCAGTGATCAAAAGGTAGTATCCCTTCCTTGACAGCAGAGCAATCCCACCAGCGATCAAAAGTCTGGCAGCAGGTGTTCACCTCCCGCATTTGATATTGATATTGATTTGATCTTGATGTTTCAACCTCTCTACTTGTTTTAATCGGCGAACAATGGAAACTTTAATCCACAAAATGGGGTCGAGCATCGACTTGAGGGCCATCCTGGAGTCGTATTGTCATGATCCTGCCAGAGACCAAAGAGCACCAGAACACCCTGACGATTTCCAAAATGGAAATACCAGGCCCAAGCATCTCAGAATCATATTCAAGACAAAAAAAAACAAACAGAAAAGAAGCAAAATATATGGTTTCATAATCTATCCAGAGTCATGAGACCGATTCTCATCGACATCACACTACATAGAATCAAATCCGACTGCCATCGATTCTACAGTACATAGAGTTATAACTCCGATCATCATGGACACTGCAGTAAGAAGAGTCGTGATTCCGATCGTCATAGACACTACAGCACACAGACAGGTCCCGCATCCAACCCAGCCCATGCCAGTCTAGTCTTCTGTCTGATTCCAGCTCCCACACCCACATCAATGCCCTCCTGCACCCACACATCCATATACCTATCCTAACTTCTTAAAGACTCAAGAAGCATGCTGAAACCTGCAGACCACCCCAGCACGTATGCGGACTGTGTTGGTCATTGACACAAATGATATATTTCACAGTACGTTTCAATGTTTCCATGTACTCTCCTTGTGACGTATAAAGCTAATCCGACTCTTCAAAAACTCAGTGAAATTAAACTTCGGAAATGCAGGCTGAAGCACGGAACAGGACAAATCATCTCAAACTATTTTTATAATAGTTTCAAGGGTATTCAGATCTGGGGAATTATTTAATCAAATGGATAATAATCAGATTAGTAAACATATTCAAAAACACTCTGTCAACAAAAGAGAATCAGTAATAAGTGCATATTATTGACTATTAATTGATAAGGTGAGCAATTAAACATGACTTCTATTAATAATCTCTTGTGTTTCTCTCTGTTCTCACTGCTGATCTCAGGCAACAATGAAAACAAAATCAAGAGAAAATCTTCAAATTCTGGAAATCCAAGCAACGCACACAAGATTCTGGGCGATCTCACAGGCCAGGCAGCATTTCTGGAAAAAAGTACAGTCACTGTTTAGGGCCAAGACCCTTCATCAAAACAAAATAATTGCCCTCAAAAATGCCCTCAGTTCAATTTCAGTTCTGAAGCCACTTGTCGAGAGTCAGCTCCATCATGAGTACTGGCCTCCGTAGTATCTGAGACGTCTTGAAGGAGCAGAGCCTCAGAAGGCAGCACCCGTCATTGAGGACCCCCAACACAGGACATGCCCTCTTCTCATTGTTACCCTCAGGAGGAGGTACAGAAGCCTGAAGGCACACACTCAGCGATTCAGAAACAGCTTGCCATCCAATTTCTAAATGGACATTCAACTCATGAACACCACCTCACTACTTTTGTTTGATTTATTTCCATTTTTGCAGGAGTTACTTAAGCAACCATTTAATATATAAATATACACTTACTGTAATTCAGTCTTTTCGATATTTATCATGAATTGCACTGTACAGCTAACACAAATTTAACAAATGTCACAACATATGCCGGTGATATTAAACCTGATCATGCTTTCTGTACCTTTTGCATCAACGTAAGAAAGAATTTGCATTTATGCAGCCCTCCAGGAGATTTATCTTTTTGATAACTTCTCACACTCCTCAATCGACAGATTTTGAAGGTCAGGGTGTCGGGGCCCAAGGCGACAGATGGTCTGGTTCAGCTCGCTTCTCCCTGATACTTACTCAGCTCTGCACCGAACTGAGAGTCTACGGCTTCCTGTCGGAGGACAGACGTTCTTTTGTGGACATCGGTTCAGATCACTGTTCGCTTGCTTTGATTGTTTGCATGATCTGTTTTTCTTCTCTCTGCGCATTGGGTGTTCGACAGTCTGCTTTTTTAATGGATTCTTTCGGGTTTCTTTGTTTTATGGCTACCTGTAAGGAGACATACCTCTAGATCGTATATGTATACATACTGTGATAATAAGTATACTGGGATCTTAAAACATCTTCTGAAGTATATTATAATTGGTAATTTGGTTTACTGCTGTCACATACACTGCAGTACAACAACAATAAACCTATTTACTAGTTATAATGAACTTCAGAAGATGACAATGTCAGTACATGTGATGGGAACCAGGATGATCGAGCTGAGGATGAACCAGCAGGTTTACAAGTGGATGACGAATGTAACAGGAATGTAAGGAAGGACAAGGCAATGTCTGGGTACAAATGCAGACAGAGCAAAGAATTCCATCGGACCACAGAGTCAAAATTCATAAGGGCGAAGGGTACAGGACTGAAGATATTGTTTTTATAACCATATAACAATTACAGCACGGAAACAGACCACCTTGGCTCTTCTAGTCTGTGCCGAACGCTTACTCTCACCTAGTCCCACCAACCTGCACTCAGCCCATAACCCTCCATTCTTTTCCTGTCCATATACCTATCCAATTTTACTTTAAATGACAATACCAAACCTGCCCCTACCACTTCTACTGGAAGCTCGTTCCACACAGCTACCACTCCCTGAGTAAAGAAGTTTCCCCTCGTGTTACCCCTAAACTTTTGTTCCCTAACTCTCAACTCATGTCCTCTTGTTTGAATCTCCCCTACTCTCAATGGAAAAAGCCTATCCACGTCAACTCTATCTATCCCCCTCATAATTTTAAATACCTCTATCAAGTCCCCCTTCAACATTCTATGCTCCAAAGAATAAAGACCTAACTTGTTCAACCTTTCTCTGTAACTTAGGTGCTGAAACCCAGGTAACTTTCTAGTAAATCTTCTCTGTACTCTCTCTATCTTATTGACATCTTTCCTATAATTTGGTGACCAGAACAGTACATAATACTCCAAATTCAGCCTTACCAATGCCTTGTACAATTTTAACATTACATCCCAACTCCTACACTCAATGCTCTGATTTATGAAGGCCAACATACCAAAAGCTTTCTTCACCACCCTATACACATGAGATTCCACCTTCAGGAAACTATGCACCATTATTCCTAGATCACTCTGTTCTAATTCTAATTGAGGGACCAATTATATCCCTCACTATACTTTTCTTTTCTTTCTTTCTTTCTAAATCATTTTATTATTATTAATAATATGGACAGAATACAAATGATATATTAATAAAGAAATTACAAACATACAAATTCCATTACGGATGAAAAAAGACATAAGCAATAGTTACAGTATAAATGAGTTTACCAAGACATAAACCATACAGTATATGAATGAACATGGTAAGTCTAAATATTTCATAATATATGATATAAAAAAACAGAAAAAAGAAAGAAAAAAATATAATGCAAAATTAGCTAATCTACTAATCTAATAACTAATAACTAATAAAGAAGAAAAAAGAAGCAAAAAAAGAAGAAAAAATAAAGAAAAAGAAAAAAAGAAACATTGGAAAAAGAAAGAAAAAAAAGCAAAGTGGCTGTTTATAATATCTCACAAGAATAAATATTCATCAATGCCGTCACTTCCGGTCCTCTCAACATACATCAGCTAAAAGCTGGGAAATCAAATGAACTTGGAACAGGGTCATATTACATCATATGAAAATGTTGAATAAATGGTCTCCATAACTTTTCAAATTTAATAGAAGTATCAAAATCACCACTTCTAATTTTTTCTAAATTTAAACATAACATAGTTTGAGAGAACCAATTAAATACAGTGGGAGGGTTAATTTCCTTCCAATTCAACAATATAGATCTTCTAGCCATCAGAGTTAGAAATGCAATCATTCGACGGGCAGAAGAAGATAAATGCTGTGAGTCTAACATTGGTAAACCAAAAATTGCGGTAATGGGATGAGGTTGTAAATCAATATTCAAAACCGCTGAAATAATATCAAAAATATCTTTCCAATATTTTTTCAAAAATGAACAAGACGAAAATATATGAGTTAAAGACACTGTTTCAGATTGACATCTATCACAGATAGGATTTATATAAGAATAAAAATGAGCTAATTTATCCTTGGACATATGGGCCCTATGTACGACCTTAAATTGTATTAATGAATGTTTGGCACATATCGATGATGTATTAACTAATTGAAGAATTCTATCCCAATTCTCACTAGAAATAAAAAGGTTAAGCTCTCTTTCCCAATCCTTTTTGGTCTTATAAAGGGGCTCTGAACGTATCTTCATAATTATATTATAAAGTTTTGAAATAAGCCCTTTTAGAAAAGGGTCTAATTCAAACAAACTCTCCAAAATATCTGAAGGCACAAAATTTGGAAACGTAGAGAGTACAGAACTTAAAAAATGTCTAGTCTGTAAATATCTAAAAAAATGAAATCTAGGCAAGTTATATTTGTTGGATAATTTTATGTCAAAAGACATAAAACAATTGTCCAAAAATAAATCAGAAAATCTTAGTAATCTCTTAGTTTTCCAAGCCGAGTAAGCTTGATTTATAATGGAAGGGTGGAAAAAACAATTAGATACAATAGGACTATTTAAAACGAATTGAGTCAACCCGAAAAATTTCCGAAATTGAAACCATATACGTAAAGTATGATTAACTATTGGGTTGTCAATTTGTTTCGGCAATTTAGAAAGAGCAAAAGGGAGAGAAGTCCCTAAAATAGAACCCAGAGCATAAGCTGATACAGATTTAATTTCTAAACTCACCCAATGAGGGCCGAAAGATCCACCCCAATCTTTCAACCAACATAACAAGTATCTAATATTAACTGCCCAATAATAAAATCTGAAATTAGGTAATGCTAACCCACCTTCCTTCTTTGTCTTCTGTAAATATATTTTACCTAACCTGGGATTTTTATTCTGCCATATATATGAGGAAATTTTTGAATCAACATTAGTAAAAAAAGATTTCAGAATAAAGATTGGTATCGCTTGAAAAATATATAAAAACTTAGGTAAAATAACCATCTTAATAGCATTAATCCGACCTATTAGAAGTAAAGATAATGGTGACCACTTAGTAAACAAACCTTTAATCTGATCAATTAAGGGTAAAAAATTAAATCTAAATAAATCTTTATGTTTTTTTGTGATTTTGATCCCTAAATAAATAAAAGAATCATTAACTAATTTAAAAGGTAAATTTCCATAAATTGGGACCTATCTATTCAAAGGAAACAATTCACTTTTATTAAGATTTAACTTATATCCAGAAAACTCACTAAATTGAGCCAATAATGATAAAACTGCTGGGATAGATTTCTCAGGGTTAGAAATGAATAGTAATAAATCATCTGCATACAAAGATAACTTATGAATGTCTGTCCCATGATTAATACCCAAAATATCCTGTGATTGTCTGATGGCAATTGCCAAAGGTTCTAAGGCAATGTTAAATAGTAATGGACTAAGAGGACATCCTTGTCTAGTGCCCCGAAATAGGTGAAAAAAGGGAGGTCTTTGATTATTGGTAAACACTGAGTCTACTGGAGTGTGATAAATCAATTTAATCCACGATATGAATATCGGACTAAAATTAAACATCTCCAACACATTAAATAAATAAGGCCATTCAACTCTATCAAATGTTTTCTCTGCATCTAATGAAATCACGCATTCTGAAATATCATGTGAGGGAGTATAAACAATATTCAATAATCTCCTAATGTTGAAAAAAGAATAGCGATTTTTAATAAAACCGGTTTGATCTTCTGAAATAATTTTGGGTAATATCTTCTCCAATCTGGATGCCAGTAACATGGAAAAAAACTTAGAGTCTACATTCAATAAATATATTGGTCTATAGGATGCACAGTTAGTAGGGTCTTTTAGCTTTTCTAATTTCTTTCTTAAGATTCTTCTTACATTCTTTATATTCCTTGAGCACCTCATTTACTCCATGCTGCCTATAATTATTGTAGATATCTCTCTTTGTCCCAATCTACTCCTTTTAAGTCTTTTCGCATCTCCGCAAAGTTAGCCTTTCTCCAATCAAAAAATCTCAGCCATGGGTCCAGTCCTATCCTTCTCCATAATTATATTGAAACTAATGGCATTGTGATCACTGGACCCGAAGTGCTCTCCAACACTCACCTCCGTCACCAGACCTATCTCATTCCCTAACAGGAGATCCAACACTGCCCCTCCTCTAGTTGGTACCTCTATGTATTGCTGCAAAAAACTATCCTGCACACATTTTACAAACTCCAAACCATCCATCCCTTGTACAGTATGGGCTTCCCAGTCTATGTGTGGAAAATTAAAATCTCCCACAATCACAAACTCCCTTCTGCACCATGTCCTCAGCCACGTGTTGATCTGCGCTATCTTACTATTTCTAAACCCACCTGCACGTAGCACTGGGAGCAATCCTGAGATTGCTATCCTGGAGGTCCTGCCCTTTAACTTGGCACCTCACTCCCTTACCTCACCTTTCAGGACCTCCTCACTCTTCCTACCCACGTCATTGGTCCCTACATGGACCATGACATCCGGCTGCTCACTCTCCCTCTTGAGAATAGTGAGAATTCGATCCGAGATATCGCGGACTCTGGCACCAGGAAGGCAACAGACCATCAGGGATTCTCGATCTATTCCACAAAACCTCCTATCTGCCCCCTTAGCTATCAAATCCCCTATCACTACTGCTCTCTTCTTTTCAGACAGACATACTTTATTGATCCTGAGGGAAATTGTATTTCTTTACAGCCGCACCAACCAAGAATAGTGAAGAAATAAAGCAATATAACACCATAAATAATTAAATAATAATGTTAATCATGCCAGTGGAAATAAGTCCAGGACCAGCCTATTGGCTCAGCGTGTCTGACACTCCGCGGGAGGAGCTGTAAGGTTTGATGGCCACAGGCAGGAATGACTTCCTATGTCACTCAGCATTACATCTTGGTGGAATGAGTCTCTGGCTGAATGTACTCCTGTGCCTAATGCAATACATTATGGAGTGGATGGGAGTCATTGTCCAAGATGGCATGCAACTTGGACAGCATCCTCTTTTCAGACACCACCGTCAGCGAGTCCAGTTCCACTCCAAAAACATCACTGGCCTTACGAATGATTTTGTTGATTCTGTTGGTGTCTGCTACCCTCAGCCTGCTGGCCCAGCACACAACAGCAAACATGATAGCACTGGCCACCACAGACTCGTAGAACATCCTCAGCATCATCTGGCAGATGCTAAAGGACCTCAGTCTCCTCAGGAAATAGAGACGGCTCTGACCCTTCTTGTAGACAGCCTCAGTGTTCTTTGACCAGTCCAGTTTATTGTCAATTCATATCCCCAGGTATTTGTAATCCTCCACCATGTCCACACTGACCCCTTGGATGGAAACAGGGGTCACCGGTGCCTTAGCCCTCCTTAGGTCCACCACCAGCTCCTTAGTCTTTTTCACATTAAGCTGCAGATGATTCTGCTCGCACCATGTGACAAAGTTTCCCACAGTAGCCCTGTACTCAGCCTCATCTCCCTTGCTGATGTATCCAACTATGGCAGAGTCATCAGAAAACTTCTGAAGATGTCAAGACTCTGTGCAGTAGTTGATGTCCGAGGTGTAGATGGTGAAGAGAAAGAGAGACAGGACAGTCCCCTGTGGAGCCCCAGTGCTGCTGTCCACTCTGTCAGACACACAGTGTTGCAAGCGCACGTACTGTGGTCTGCCAGTCAGATAATCAATAATCCATGACACCAAGGAAGCATCCACGTGCATCACTGTCAGCTTCTCACCCAGCAGAGCAGGGCGGATGGTGTTGAATGCACTGGAGAAATAAAAAAACATGACCCTCACAGTGCTCACCAACTTGTGCAGGTGGGCATAGACACGGTTCAGCAGGTAGACGATGGCATCCTCAACTCCTAGTCGGGGCTGAAAGGTGAACTGGAGGGGGTCTAAGTGTGGCCTAACCATAGGCCAGAGCTGCTCTAGAACAAGTCTCTCCAGAGTTTTCATGATGTGGGAGGTCAATGCCACTGGTCTGTAGTCATTGGAGCCACTGGGGCGCAGCATCTTCGGTAGAGGAACGAGGCAGGACGTCTTCCACAGCACAGGAACCCTCTGGAGACTCAAGGTCAGGTTGAAGACATGGTGAAGAACTCCACAAAGCTGGGTTCACTGGCTTTCAGCACCCTGGGGCTGACACCATCCGGGCCTGCAGCCTTGCTTGGGTGGAGACGTTTCAGCTGTCTTCTCACCTGTTCAACTGCGAAGCCCACCGTGGTGGTTTCAAGTGTGGGAGGGGTGTAGTCTAGAGAGCAGGGTGGGGGCTGTGAGGAGGGTGGGGGGCTTTCCCTCCTTTTCTTCTGAGGGTCCAGTCTCGGTGCCAGAGACGCAACCACTGCAACTTGTCCCTGGTACGCAATCCCCACCAACAGTATCTAAAACGATATACTTATTGTTGATGGGAACAGCCACAGGGGTGCTCCGCTCTTCCTGTTTATTCCCCTTCCCTCTCCTGACAGTCACCCAACTACCTGTCTCCTGACTCTTAGGAGTGACTATCTCCCTGTAACTCCTGCTTATTTCTGCCTCTGCCTCCCGAATGATCCGAAGTTCATCCAGCTCCAGCTCCAGTTCCCAAACTCGGATGGTCTGTAGCTGCAGCTGGATGCACCTTTTGCAGGCGTAGTCATCAGGGACAATTGTGCTCCCACACACTGCAAACGGAACACACAACTGCCCTAACTGCTGCCTCCATTACCTAATCCTAAGCTAATTAGATTAATTGAAGGAGCTTACCCCGTCTTACCTCACCTGGAGTGAAGCTCGTCCTCAGCCTCTGCTCATTTTTTAAAATTCCCCGGCTGATCTGAGAGGCCGACTTTCACGCGCTTGCGCAGTCGTGCCCGTTCAAACCTCGCTTCTGCCTGTTCTCGCCGAAGCCTGTTGAGCCAAAGCCGTCGCACTCTTCCTCAGTCCACTCCGACGATGGCCGCTACGATGATGGCTGCTTTATGTGGCAATTCACTTAGCGTTTGGAATAAGGTTGGTGAACTCGTGGCACAATTAGGGATTGGTTGGTGTGACACTGTGGGCATCACTGAGTCGTGGCTGAAGGAAGGACATAGTTGGGAGCTTAACATCAAAGGATACACTTTGTATCATAAGGACAGGCAGGAGGGTATTGGTGGTGGTCTGGCTATATTGTTAAGAGATGGAATTACATCTTTAGCAGGAGGTGACATAGGGTCTGAGAATGTTGAATCTTTGTGGGTGGAGTTAAGAAAACGCAAAGGTAAAAAAAAATTATGGGATTCATTTCGGTCTCCTAAAAGTAGCCAATATGTGGGGTTGTATTGTGGGTAGACTCAGAATACAATTAGAGCATTGCTGGACAGCAGGAAGCGCCAAAGGAGGCTGTTCCTCATTGTATCTCAATAAAATAAAAAATGAAGTTAGGACAACAAAAGAATACAGAATGAAGTGTGACAGTTAGAGAGAAAGAGCAATGCAGGTGGACAATAAGGGGAAAGATCATAACGAGGTAGATTGTGAGCCCAAGAATCCATCTTATTTTGCTAGGGAACCATTCAATAGTCTTCAAATAGCAGGGAAAAGCTGTCCTTGAGCCTGGTGGAACAGGATTTCAGGGTTTTGTAGATTCTGCCCTATGAGAGCGGAGGGAAGAGACATTGTCTGAGGTGGATAGATCTTTGATTATTCTGGCTGCCTCACTGGGAAGGACTGTCTGGGGCCCTGAATGCTGCTGAGGGAGGAAGTGTAAGGGCAGGGGTAGCACTTGTTCCACTTACAAGGATAAGTGCCAGGAGGGAGATCACGTCCCATTCACATTCTGATATGTCTATCCATGGCCTCCTCTACTGTCAAAATGAATCCACACTCAGGTTGGAGGAACAACACCTTATAAACCAGCTGGGTAGCATCGAACCTGATGGCATGAACATTGACTTCTCTAACTTCCGTTAATGTCCCTCCTTCCATTCTTACCCCATCCCTGACATATCTAGTTGTTTGGCTGTTCTCCATCTCCCTCTGGTGCTTCTACCCCCTTTCTTTCTCCCGAGGCCTCCCGTCCCATGACCCTTTCCCTTCTCCAGCTCTGTATCACTTTCGCCAATCACCTTTCCAGTTCTTAGCTTCATCCCACCCCCTCTGGTCTTCTCCTATCATTTTGCATTTCCCCTTCCCCCCACTACTTTCAAATCTCTTACTATCTCTCCTTTCAGTTAGTCCTGACGAAGGGTCTCGGCCCGAAACATCGACAGTGCTTCTGCCTATAGATGCTGCCTGGCCTGCTGTGTTCCACCAGCATTTTCTGTGTGTTGTTTGAATTTCCAGCATCTGCACATTTCCTCGTGTTTGCTCTACCTATAACCTCTTGCTTTTGTTTCTACATGGGCAACTGCCATTTCTCCCCACCTGAGTGGAGTCTTTTCCAGCACTCACCATGATATCAGGACCCCATAATCAATGGACCCCTCAGATGTTAAAGAGCGGTTTGGACATCAGCCACCTGGAGGCGATGGTGACTTCTTTACTGAGTTTATGATTTCCACAATGAGAATAAAAATGGAAAATGGAAAACTACAGTGGGAACATGGAAGTTTTGTAAACGCAAAGGTGGGCTTCATGAAGAGTGGTGACAGGAGATGATTAGTTCTGATTCGGTGGCTTCAGCTTCACTGTGTATTGGTCTAATTAGTGCAGAGTTTCAATCTCCGGGGACCGTATAACCAGAGAACATTCGGTGGGACTTGGATGTGGTACTTTGAGGCCTCACAGACAGAACTGAGTCGGAGGTGTGTTGCAGTGGGAGGGGCCTGTGAATGCACAGGTAAGTGTTTTTATACCTGCACAGTTCGCTCCGCTAAACGGAGTTTGTAGTTCCAGAGGCTTTTATTCACACACGTGCATGCACACGCACACACACACACACACACACACACACACAAACAATTGTGAGTCAGAGGACGGAGAGGAAATGGAGTGGCAGGTGGATTGATGTGAGAAGAACAAGCTAAGTCAAAACACGGAGAAGAACAAGGAAATCATTGTGGACATCAGGACAACTGCTGTTCAGGAGGATTTAAACTGATGTGGCAGGGGGATGGGAACAAGTGCAGAGAGACAGAGGGGTGTAAAATGAGGGTAGAAGCAAAAAGTAGTCAGGTGAAAAGTAAAAGTGGCAGGCAGGCCAATCCAGGGCAAAAAGCAAAAAGAGCCACTTTTTAACACAATTGTATAAGGGCTAAGAGTGTTGTAAAAACAAGCCTGAAGACTTTGTCTGTCAATGCGAGGAGCATTCGTAACAAGGTGGATGAATTGAATGTGCAGATAGTTATTAATGAATATGATATAGTTGGGATCACAGAGACATGGCTCCAGGGTGACCAAGGATGGGAGCTCAATATCCAGGGATATTCAATATTCAGGAGGGATGGACAGGAAAGAAAAGGAGGTGGGGTAGCATTGCTGGTTAGGGAAGTGATTAACGCAATAGAAAGGAAAGACATTAGCCTGGAGGATGGGTAATTGATATGGGTAGAGCTGCATAACATTAAGGGGCAGAAAACGCTGGTGGGAGTATTGTACAGGCCACCTAACAGTAGTAGTGAGGTTGGGGATGGCATTAAACAGAAAATTGGAAATGTGTGCAATAAAGGAATAGTAGTTATAATGGGTGACTTCAATCTACATAAAGATTGAGTGAACCAAATTGGTAAGGGTGCTGAGGAAGAGGATTTCTTGGAATGTATGCGGGATGGTTTTCTGAACCAACATGTCGAGGAACCAACTAGAGAGCAGGCCATTCTAGATTGGGTATTGAGCAATGAGGAAGGGTTAGTGTGCAATCTTGTCGTGCGAGGCCCCTTGGGTAAGAGTGACCATAATATGGTGGAATTCTTCATTAAGATGGAGAGTGACATAGTTAATTCAGAAACAAAGATTCTGAACTTAAAGAAGGGTAACTTTGAAGGTATGAGACGTGAATTAGCTAAGATAGACTGGCAAATGATACTTAAAGGGTTGACGGTCTATATGCAATGGCAAGCATTTAAAGATCACATGGATGAACTACAAGAATTGTTCATCCCAGTTTGGCAAAAGAATAAACCAGGGAAGGTAGTGTACCCGTGGCTGACAAGGGAAATTAGTGATAGTATCAAATCCAAAGAAGAAACATATAAATTAGCAAAAAAAAGCGGCACTCCTGAGGACTGGGAGAAATTCAGAGACCAGCAGAGGAGGACAAAGGGCTTAATTAGGAAACGGAAAGAAGATTATGAGAGAAAGCTGGCAGGAAACATAAAAACTGACTGTAAAAGCTTTTATAGATATGTGAAAAGAAAAAGATTGGTCAAGACAAATGTAGGTCCTTTACAGTCAGAAACAGGTGAATTGATCATAGGGAACAAAGACATGGCAGACCAATTGAATAACTACTTTGGTTCTGTCTTCACTAAGGAGGACATAAATAATCTTCCGGAAATAGTAAAGGACTGAGGGTCTAGTGAGATGGAGGAACTGAGGGAAATACATGTTAGTAGGGAATTGGTGTTAGGTAAATTGAAGGGATTAAAGGCAGATAAATCCCCAGGGCCAGATGGTCTGCATCCCAGAGTGCTTAAGGAAGTAGCCCAAGAAATAATGGACGCATTAGTGATAATTTTTCAAAACTCCTTAGATTCTGGATTCGTTCCTGAGGATTGGAGGGTGGCTAATGTAACCCCACTTTTTAAAAAAGAGGGAGAGAGAAACCGGGGAATTATATGCCGGTTACTCTGACATCGGTGGTAGGGAAAATGCTAGAGTCAGTTATCAAAGATGTGATAACAGCACATTTGGAAAGAGGTGAAATCATCGGACAAAGTCAGCATGGATTTGTGAAAGGAAAATCATGTCTGACGAATCTTACAGAATTTTTTGAAGATGTAACTAGTAGAGTGGATAGGGGGAACCAGTGGATGTGGTATATTTAGATTTTCAAAAGGCTTTTGACAAGGTCCCACACTGGAGATTAGTGTGCAAACTTAAAGCACACGGTATTGGCGGTATGGTATTGATGCAGATAGAGAATTAGTTGGCAGACAGGAAGCAAAGAGTGGGAGTAAACGGGACCTTTTCAGAATGGCAGGCAGTGACTAGTGGGGTACCGTAAGGCTCAGTGCTGGGACCCCAGTTGTTTACAATATATATTAATGATTTAGACAAGGGAATTAAATACAGCATCTCCAAGTTTGTGGATGACACGAAGCTGGACGGCAATGTTAGCTGTGAGCAGGATGCTAAGAGGATGCAGGGTGACTTGGATAGGTTAGGTGAGTGGGCAAATTCATGGCAGATGCAATTTAATGTGGATAAATGTGAGGTTATCCACTTTGGTTACAAGAACAGGAAAACAGATTAATATCTGAACAGTGGCCGATTAGGAAAAGGGGAGGTGCAACGAGACCTGGGTGTCATTGTACACCAGTCATTGAAGGTGGGCATGCAGGTACAGCAGGCGGTGAAAAAGGCAAATGGTATGTTGGCATTCATAGCAAAAGGATTTGAGTACAGGAGCAGGGAGGTTCTACTGCAGTTGTACAAGGCCTTGGTGAGACCGCACCTAGAATATTGTGTGCACTTTTGGTCCCCTAATCTGAGGAAAGATATTCTTGCCATAGAGGGAGCACAGAGAAGGTTCACCAGATTGATTTCTGGGATGGCAGGACTTTTATATGAAGGAAGACTGGATCGACTAGGCTTAAACTCACAGGAATTTAGAAGACTCAGTGGGGATCTTATTGAAATGTATAAAATTCTAAAGGGATTGGACAGGCTAGGTGCAGGAAGATTGTTTCCGATGTTGGGGAAGTCCAGAACGAGGGGTCACAGTTTAAGGATAAAGGGGAAGCCTTTTAGGACCGAGATGAGGAAAAACTTCTTCACACAGAGAGTGGTGAATATGTGGAATTCTGTGCCACAGGAAACAGTTGAGGCCGGTTCATTGGATATATTTAAGAGGAAGTTAGATATGGCCCTTGTGGCTAAAGGGATCAGGGGGTACGGAGAGAAAGCAGGTACAGGGTTCTGAGTTGGATGATCAGCCATGAACATACTGAATGGCGGTGCAGGCTCACATGGCCGAATGGCCTACTCCTGCACCTATTTTGTACGTTTCTATGTTTCAACCCCATTCTTGTCTTCTACCCGTAACCTTTGACACCCTGAGGAATGAAGACCCTATCATCTCTGTTTTAAATATCTCCAATAACTTGGCCTCTACAGCATCTGTGGCAATGAAAACCAGTGGACAAACTTCCTAGTTCTCTACATTTTTCAGCGGCATGGCCTTGGGTTTGATGTTTATCTGTTTCACCTCTGTCTCCTTCAGCTTAATCTCAATCTCACCATTTCCATCTCAACATTCCTTCTGATGGCACAGACTTGATATCTACCCACAGGGGAGATGGTTCTGTTAGAATACAGGGAGCAGAAACAATGGCAAGCATGCCTTTCGAAACGGATTAGTAATTTTACTGGAACTCAGGCACAGGAAATACTCTCGTAGTTTTTGAAAAAGTTCAGCATTCATATGACAATTAAATCTTATTTTTTTCAGTATATCAGTTTTAGTTGGATGTTTATTATGTTCAGTTCTTACAGGAAGGATGTGGAAACTTTAGAGAGGGCGCAGAGGACATTTATCAGGATTATGAGGATAGGTTGAGCAAGCTAGGGCTTTTCCCTTTGGAGTGAGGTGACTTGACAGAGGAGTACAAGGTGATAAAATGAACAGTCAGCTCCTTTTTCCCAGGGTAGAAATGGCTAATACAAGGGAGCATAACTTCAAGGCAAAAGTATAGGGGGCATTTCAGAGGTAAGTTCTTTTACACAGAGAGTGGTAGGTGTGTGGAACACACTGCTGGACGTGGTAGTAGAAGCTGATACGTTTTGGACGGTTAAAGGACTTTTAGGCGGATGGGTGATAGAGAAATGGAGGGTTAATTGGGAGGGATGGCTTGGTCTGATCTGGAGTAGGTTAAAAGGGGTTAAAAACATTGTGGGTCAAAGGGTCTGTACTGAGCTGTACTGTTCTATGTTCTATATTCTATGTTATATGTTCTCTGTTCCATGTTCGGATGGCACATCAATTATAGAATTAAGATAGATTTCTGATGGAATTTAAGCCAGATAAGCAGTCAGTGCTTCAAAGCTGGAAGTGAAATGTCGAAGGCTGGGTTGTCTGTTTGTAATTCAGGATATCTGGAAAACTTATTGTAAACTCGTGCCGACAACACTGGCCACCAGGAGGAAATTCCTGAGTAACTCACAAGTGAGGAGTTTGGTAGCAGGGGAAATGACTGAGAAGGGGAGTATGGAAAACAGAGACTCTGCAGCCTTTACCAGCACTTCTAATGAAGACCTGTGCAGCACCGAGCTCGTTTGTTAGAAAGGAGCAAGGCGGGGCCAGTCAATGCAGATAATGACCTGTCTACGTGATTTCAGAGTTAATGAAGATAGTTCAGAATTGCACCAGGGATAGAGAGTGCACAACAGCTGGCCAGTCAGACCTTCAACGTGTGGCTCAGTCCATAAGACCGTAAGACACTAGAACAGAATTAGGCCATTTGGCCCATTGAACCTGCCCCACCATTTCATCATGGCTGATTTATTATCCCTCTCAGCCCCTGTCCTCTCCCTGTAAATTTTGACGCCCTGACTAATCAAGAATCTATCAATCAGAGCTTCAGATATATTCAATGACTTGCTCTCCATTGTCACCTCTGGCAATGAATGTCCCTGATTCACTTCCCTCGGGCTAAAGAAATTCTTCCTCATCTCTGTTCTAGGTAGACATCTCTCTATTCTGAGGTTCATTGGCTATATTTAAGAGGAAGTTAGATATGGCCCTTGTGGCTAAAGGGATCAGGGGGTATGGAGAGAAAGCAGGTACAGGGTTCTGAGTTGGATGATTAGCCATGATCATACTGAATGGCGGTGCAGGCTCAAAGGGCCGAATGGCCTACTCCTGCACCTACTTTCTACGTTTCTATCAGGAAAGTGCAGATGGACCAACTCCCACTGTGAATACATGGCTCCCCTTGGGAGGAGATAATCACGCCATTCATATCAAGGATAACATCACCTGGTCCCTTAATAACATGTCCTTGAAGAAGAATACACAGCAGAATCTCGATTTCCTAAGGAGATTGAGGGCAATGATGGTCCGCCACTTCCCCATCTTAAAGGAATTTTATTGGAGCACCATTCAGAGGTCTCCCTAACATCCATCGGATACATTTATCAGGAGCGCTACGTACAAAGGGCCCTTCGTACTATCAAGGATCCCACCCATCATCCAGCACCCTGTTTGACTTTCTACCATCAGGCAAGAGACACCGGTGCATTAAAACAAAAACGGTCAGGATGGGAACAATATCTTCCCTCAGGACATTAGCTTTCTGAACTCCCTCATGCATTGCATTCAAAATGTCACTGGTTAATCTGTTCTGTAACTTACAACATTTAGTTTATGCGCTTTGCATTGTTTATTTGTGTGTAATCCATCTGTAGGTTTCATTCATACTTTCATAACTTACTGTGTGTAATATGTACTACAGTGCTTTACACCCTGGTTCAGAGAAACATTGTCTCACCTGACAGTATACAAGTCCATAGTTAAATGACAATAGAATTGACTTGACTTTAAATGCAGACACACACACACACACACACACACACACACACATGCATGCACTCATTCAAAGAAAAAGGAACTAGAATTCTTGTAATGTGCATCTCATGATTAAATTTTATTCAATATTTTTAAGAACTAATTATAGATATATCCCACAGGATAGAACAATAGGCTGTGTGATGTTCAGCTCACATTTACATCAAACCAGATTTCACTCCCTGAGAATGGTTCAGGAGTGAAGCACTGGAAATCACAACTGAAGAGGGAAATCAGGAAAGAAGAGAGGAAAGGTGCTAGGCAATCTGAGAAGAGGCATAATTACATGATCTCAATATTTGCATATCCAGTCCAGTCCAGACCGAAAATTCATAGATTGGTCCTTTAAAATCCCATCCTGGCCAGGCGCTTATTTCAGTTACCCCTCTTTTTGCATGTTCATTTAAGTGAAAGCCCAGCATTCTATACGGTGCCTTTACCTTCAGGATTCTGAAAGTGACACCCTGATCTTTGATACAGTATGGTCAGATGACAAATGAGATGGCTTAAGTCAACCTGCAAATTTGAACTGGGATGGACCTTCAATGGGAATACTGAGGGGCAAGTTAGATGGCCTTAGCCAATCCCACTCGGTTGTTTCCTCTGTCGAAGATGGAGTAATATTCTCTAATGAAGACATCTCCCAAAATCCAGAGGTTTCCACCAGTGCCGCTAAATCCACTGGAGCAGCTGACCGTGTTATAGTAACTGGTCTGGAAGGAAATGGAGAGCAATTAACACCAGGTCAAGTGTCCACTCAATAAATGATCATTAAACTGTGCAAGGTTAATGAATGCATCCCTTGAAATTCTCATCCCCTGTACATTTGATGAATCACGTACCTTCAGTGTGTAGGCTGAGGCAGGCAGAGTGAAGTCATATCCATTGATGGTGAAGACCACATCAGGCATATTGCCAATATTGTTGCAATTTATGGTGTACTGTGAAAGAAGAGCAACAATATTTAGACCATCAGACATAGGAGCAGAACTGAGCCATTCAGCCCATCCAGTCTTCTCTGCCTTTTGATCATACCTGACTTACATTACCTCTCAATCCCATTCATCTGCCTTCCCCTTAATCAAGAAACTGTCTACACTGCTTTAAATATATTCACTGACATGGCCTCCACAGCCAACATTGCCAACAACTTCCACTGATACACCACCCTCTGGCTAAAGAAATGCCTCTTCATAACAGTTCTAACAGGATACCCTTCTCTTCTGAGGCTGTGTTCTCTGGTCCTAGACTATTGAAAACATCCTCACCACACTTCTTTTTAAATTTGTGCATTGGGTGTTCATTCTGTGGCCTCACCTCCACCAGAGAAACCAGAGGCAGATAGGGTAGCCACTTTGCATAGCACCTTAATTCCAACCACAGGGATGACCCTAACTTCCGAGAAAGTTGTTATTTTAAATTTCCATCCCATTCCTACTCTGACTTTGTTTTCTCTGATCTTACATTAGTAAGACCACATCATCTAATAATTAGGTTTGTTACAGACCTCAGAAATCATCGGTGAAATCCGTCATTTCTGATCGACAGACTTTCCAAAACCGGCCACTTCTGATGTAAAGTCATCAACGTGTATCACTACTTTATTTCTCCCTCACTATAAATGCTGGAGGAACTCAACTGGTCAGGCAGAGTCTATGGAGAGGAATGAACAGTTGATGTTTCAGACAAAGACCCTTCATCAGGATTTTCAGCATCTAAAGTCTCTCTTTCCTTTATTTCTCTCTCCACAGGCACTGCCTGACCCAATGTGTATTTCCATGCTTTAATGCTTTTACAACTAATAGAGAAAGGTTGAATGTACAATGATGATAAAACACAATCCATGGCCTCCTTCCTCTTCTGTCGCGATGAGGCCACAATCAGTCGGAGGAGCAACAGCTTCTATTCCATCTGGATAGCCTCCAACCTCATGGCACAAACAATGATTTCTCACACTTCTGGAAATTGCCCCACCCACACACCACTCCTTCACCATTCCTCATTCCTGTTTCCCTCTTCCACCTGATCTCCTTACCTGCCCATCATCTCCCTTTCCTGTTCTTCCCCTTCACCTTCTTCCATGGTTATCTGTCCTCTTCTATCAGATTCCCCCTTCTCCGGCCCTTTATCTCTTTCTCCAATCAACTTCCCATCTCTTTATTTCACCCCTCTCCCACTGATTTCACATGTCACCTTGTACCTCTTCCGTCCCTCTCCCCCACCTTCTACCTCTAACTTCTCTTTCTTTCCAGGCCTGATGAAGCAACTCGGTATGAAACATTGACTGTTTATTCTTTTCTATAGAAACTGCCTGGCCTGCTGAGTTCATCCAGCGGTTCGTGGTTGTCACATTGTCAATGGATTTGTTAATCCTAGCCGTTTCTTTCTAGAATTATTGCTGCTGACATGACATATAATTTCATTAACTCAATGTGCTGACTGTATACTGAATTTACAGCCATCTGAGTACAGACCACTGGCCAATCAGCCCCATAATACTTTGGAGTTGCTCCAATGCTTTGCTGAATTTTGCCAATGTAATTTCCGCCAACAGCGACAAGAGAAGTTCCAGTATCAACGATGCCAGGGCAACCTTGAGGGCAAGCCACAATCTGGCCGTTGACTGTCACTCTGAGGGAGAAACATCATAGTGTTAGCCAAAAATGCTGATTTGGATTTATTGCCAAAATCAGAGTCAAATTCAACTTATTATCAAAGTACGTATATGTCACCCTGTACTGTACTACCCTGACATTCAATGACAGACAAATAAAGAAACACAATAGATATTATGAAAACTATCAATAAGCAAAGACTGACATACAACCAATGTGCAAAAATGACAAATTGTGCCAATTAAAATAACTAAAACTGAGAATATGAGTTTAGGAGTTCTTGAAGTTGTGTGTATAGGTTGCAGAAGCAGTTCAGAATTGAGTCCGAAATTCAAGAACATAATTTGGAAAATCTCATCATCAAGCTGAAGTATTCGTTATATCTAGTTCGATCGTACTTGGACTATTGTGTTTAGTTCTGATTGCCTCATTATAGGAAGGATGAGGAAGTTTTAGAAAGTGTGCAGAGGAGATTTACCAGGATGTTGCCTGGATTAGAGAGCATATCTCATGAGGTAGGTTGAGTGAGCTAGGGATTTTCTCTTTGGACCAACGGAGGATGAGAGATGACTTGCGAGATGTAAAAGAAGGAGAAGGGGTGAGAGGGGACCCAGAACAGGTCATGGATAAAGAGAGAACAGGAATGAGGAAAAATTATCGGAAGTTAGAAAAATCAATCTTCATGCCAGCAGAGAGGAGGCTGCTCAGATGGAATATTAGGAGTTGCTCCTCCATCCACACTGTAGCCTCATCATGACTCTAACAATTGTTTTCTCTATAAATTCTAACTATATAACTGGTTTAACTCACTGAAACTTAATCATCAATGGCCGATCAGTGAGAGAATACCTCAGATGGAGATACCACTTACCTCTGGATCTCAATTTGCCAATAGGCCTCCTGGGTAACAGGGACCCAGTAGATTGGGCCAGTGTAGCGGCTTGAGTCAATTCCACCAAAAAGGACTTCACTTCCAGATTCGCCATCTGTCCTGGAAAACAACGTTAAATAAGAATATCTCAGATTTAAACGCTCAAAAGATGTACAGATTTTGGTTAGTAAGTTGTAGGCATGATGTGTAGTCACCAGAAGTGAGGTGACACTCTCAGGCTGTCCCCAGCACATCCCTGAAACACATCAGCAAGTTTCAAGATACATGCAAAAAATAAAGCTAATCTTTAAATCTTTAAAGGAATAATTTCATTAATATTGCAAGAAAAACATGCATTTATAGAGTCAGAGTCACACAGCATGGAAAAGGGGCATTTACTCCAACTCATCCATACTCACCATTTACACCAATCCCACTTGCCCCCGTCTGTTCCGTGTCTTCCTAAGCCTTTCCTATCCACGTATTCAAGTCACTCTAGACCTTAAATGAGTTCTCCAAGCTGAAGTAACAACAAAACTCTGAGAATGATGGACATCTTTACCTGGCTGGAGACCAAAATGTCTTCAACTTCCAGTTCAATTAACGTCATCAGCCCTGACCTGACATGTTGGACCGGACCCAGTAATCTGCTTTTTAAGTTTTCAACATCATCCCTATTTTATATTCTCGATTTAATTCCTAGAATCCCATTGAACTAAAATAAATAACCAGAATTGTCTGAAGAAGAAGTGATGTTGGTACCAACCAAATTAACATGTCACATTACAGATTCTCCGGTAGTGAAGGAAGGAGTTACAAAGTGCTAACCTTGTCAAGTAGACAGAAAAGAGTGGCTGTGAAACCAGATGCTGAGACATCATGTTGTCAAACACTGTAGTGGCTCCTTCTGCCGCAAGCGATGGATAGCCCAAGCCCAAAATACCGTCGAAATTACAGTAGGAGAAGAAACTGCCGGGTTCAGTCTTACTTAATCCAAACTCTTGTCCATTGATCACAAGGTTAGAAAGCTGGTGAAACAGATTTACAGAGAAATTAATCAGATATTTATCCTTTCAGGCCGCACATGGGCACAGCTCATGGAGCTGCTGCCTCACAAGGCCAGTGACCAAGGTTCAAACCCGGCCTCTGGTATTTCCCGCATGGGGTTTGTAGATCATCCCCTGTGATCAGGTGGGTTCTTTCTGTCTGATCTGATTTTCTCTCATTCCCAAAGACATGCTGATTGATTGGTTAATTGGTCACTGTAAATTATTCAAGAGCTAGAAAACTAGAGGTTGTTGAGAAAGACTAAAGGACGATTCATGCTGAACTAATACATGTTCAGCATGGTTTTTGGCCCAAAATATCAACTGTACCCTGTTCCCTAGATGCTGCCTGGCCTGCTGAGTTCCCCCAGATTTTTAAGTGTGTAAATTTTTTATTCTCTTATTTTGTATTCCTTATTTCTGATTAAAATTAATAAACATATATATATATATATATTTAGAGTAACACGGTTCTGTCTCTCCATATTTATTCATCATGTATTTCATTGCACTACCCCTGTAAACTGAACAATTTTCATAACGGTGATATTAACTCTGATTCTGATTCTGATATGTCATTAAATTTGTTATCTTTGAGTTTGCTGTACAATAATAGAGAGGTGAACTACAGATTATAGTAAATACATACATATAAAGTGTGTGTATGTATATATTTATGAGTGAAATTAAATAAGAAGGACAAAAAGAAGTAAAGCAAAGAGGTGAGGTTGTCTTCATGGGTTCAATGTCTATTCAGAAGTCGGATGGCAGGGGAGGGGAAGAAGCTGTTTTAAAGTATGATATCAACATAGTCATCTCAGATAATGACGCTCAGAAGGAGGAGTTGAGAAGAATGTGCAGGGAATTATAAAGAGTAGATCAATGCAGGCACAAAGTTAATGGTTGTTGATGGGCCAAGGAGACTATATCCATGCTGTATAGGTTTGTGATTAAATTCATGATTGGACCTAATTTTGTAAGCACAGTTTCAACGATTGTGCGATAAACGATGGCAGGGGCCCCGGATCTCCAAATCCACAGAGGTCACGGATGGCCTGTCCTGGGGAGAGAGGGCTGTGTGTCTGTGGGTGTGTGGGTAGGAAGGTGGTTGGAAGGAGGGAGGAACAGGGCTTCTTTCACTGTTGTTACATGGTTTGTTCAGATTGTCAAGCTCTGTGTTACAGTGGGTATGCTACGTTGGCACAGGAATACATGCCTCCAGTTCATCCTTAGGTACGTTGGTTTGTGAAATGAAACAAACCATTTCACAGCATAATATGATATACCTGAATCCAAATCTGAGTATTAGCAAATATACTTTTGGCTATAAATTGGTGAAAATTTGTCTTGAAATTGGAATTCTGTCAAATAAACCCAAAGGTCCAAGCCTTGCCTAGCAAAGCCATTCCACATCCACTTATCAGTTTCATTTATTCAACTTATTATATGCCACCATATACCACCCCGAGATTCATTTTCTTGTGGGCATTCACAGTAGAACAAAGAATTAATGAAAACAAATTGCACCCGAAGATGGGCAAACAAGAAATGTGCAAATAAAGACAGGAAAAGCAACACCATAAAATAACAATAAATAAATAGTCATCAATAATATTGAGAATGTTGTATCAGTTTGGATCTCCGAGTTTTGTAGTAGCGGTATCACTGTGGTTTGAGTTATGAGGGTGAAGAGTTCACTTACTCTCAGAGTATCATATCCCAGAAAACCGGTCATACTTCCTGTCCCATACGTGATGGACAGATACTTATTATTCGTGCGGAAGGTTGAGGACTGGGATGGGTTGAATCTGTGGTGCTTCACTGCAAAGAAACATCCATTTCATCAATGAAACAAAAAGTTTCAATATATCACCCTGTGCCTAGCAAACCCCGGTCAATCGTTCCCTAAGACTCGTCAAAAGCACACCAAGCATCGCAGGGCTGGCAGACTCCGAGATTTCCCCTTGAGCCAAGTTGCAAACATTCTACCCCTCACCCGACCAGAGCCCCAGTTTCCACCCACATTCCAAAGACATGAGGGAGACTAAGTTGTGGTCACGCCACGCTGGGGGCAGAAGCAAGACAACACTTGCAGGCTGTCTGCTGCACGTCCATGGACTGTCTCATTAATGGAAGCAAAACAATTCAACGTCTGTTTCAATGCTGCGACATTCATTTAACATATAATGTACGCCGAGTCCCAGCAATGTCCTCATAGTTCCCTTTCACACGCTTTCCAGCTTAACAACATCTTTCCTGTAGAGTCATGATCAAACCTGTACACAATATTCCAGCTGTGGCTTCAGCAACATCTGATCTTCTATACCCAATACCCTGACTGATGAAGGCCAGAATGTCAAAACCCTTCTTCACCACAACGTCTACCACATTCAGGGAAACATGTACTTGTATCTCTAGGTCCCTCTATTCTCTAACACTCCAGAGGGCCCTACCTTTCAGTGTCAGAACTGGTAAATATGTTAATATCATTGTTATATTTTCTTACCGCATGGTGTCTGGCTGCAGTAGACCGATGGGACCCAGAGGTTGGATGAGCCAGTATCAAAGATGACAGTGAAGCTCTGTGGGGGGTTACCGATGCTGATGGCTCCGTAGTATGACATCTGTCAGCAAAAACAAGATGTCCTTGGTTACTCGGATTAAGTGTGATTGCCTTCATAAAGACTGGAGAGGAAAGGGGAAGAAGACAGAAGTAAGAGAGGCTGGAGTACAAACTCGCAGCTGATACGTACACCCAGGTAAGAGGGAAGAACTGTGGGTGGGTGTACGAGTGGGATGAAATAAGAAGCTGGGAGGTGATAGGTGGAATTTTACTAATCGGAAAGCAATTCACCATGTTACCAATTTTCCACTTCTTATCACACCATCTCTTTTCCCAGCAGGAACTGGAATAGGGTTCCTCTTGTCCCCACCCTCCACCTGACTAGCTTCCACATTCAATGGATCATATCCCATCATTTCTATCAGACTCTACAGGATTCCACCACTGGACTCATCTCCCCACCACTGCTCCCCCGATCAGCATTCTGAAGGGACTATTCCTTCTGCACCTCCTGTTCTTCTCTTCAAATAGGAACTCGCTCGAAAAACAATAGAAATGTTACACCATTTTCATTGAGAAGGTCAAGAGTTCCTTCACCCCACATTTCAGATCATAGCAGTCAAGGATTACTTACATCCATATAGTTGGTCATAGGCTCATCTGATGCCAAAGTTTCAATGGAACAAGCACCTTTGAACTTTGTGCAGGGATCATATGGATGTTTCCTGAGGAAATCTTCCAACAATCCCTTCTCCCGAAGAACATCTCGGGCAGATTTTCCTTTACGTAAAGGAACTCTGTAAAGTGAGAAATAAGTTAAGAAAGTCAGCATCTGTTATTGTTCCTTGGGGAGAAAAATTAATTGCCAAAACCATTAAGATTTGGTTAAAATGATCCTACCTGATGACGGCATCAGAGAGCTGGATGCATACAAAGGCAAGGAGTAACCACTTCATGTTGAATCGATTGGATTCCTTTCAGAATCTGACATCGGGCCTCTGAGCCCTAATATTTATACTCAAGGAATCATTGTCACATGGACACAGATACAATCATTCCACATGAGAAGTAAATATAATGGTCCTCGTGATCAGTTTATCTTTGATAAAACACATTCTATTCAGGACACCCTTCAATATAGAAGTTGATTTATAATAAAGTATGTTAAGTGCTGTGGAATTAAAGTCTTATCACAGATAACACAATCAGAAATTAGATTAAGAACTGTTTTATCAAGCGACTGAAACCTAAACAGTCCTTCCAGGTGAGGTAGTTCCAGGTGACGTAGCCCTTTACTTGTGAATCCACCACAGTCATTTATTGTATCTGGTCTTCCCATTGAGGCCTCATCTTCATCAGTGAGACCTGACAAAGAATGGAGGTTGGCATCATTGACTGGCTATGATGTCTATGTCTCTCATAATTTTGTGACACCAACTAAGTTCAAAGACCAGAGTAAATTTAAATATTGACAGTTTATTCACTTCCACAGATGCTGCCTGACCTGCTGAGTTCCTCCAGCACTTTATGTGCGTTGCTTTGGATTTCCAGCATCTGCAGACCTTCTCATATGCAGGGAAATCTGTCATTTGTGTCAAGTCAAATCAGCGAGGATTGTGCAAGGCAGCCTGAAAGTATCACGACACTTCTGGTGCCAATATAGCATGCCCACAGCTTACTGACCCTAAGCAAAAGTCTTTGGAATGTGGGAGGAAATCAGAGCACTTGGAAGAAATCTACATGGTCACGGGGAGAATGTACAAACTCCTTACAGACAACATGGGAAATTGATCCCTATTTTACAGTTAGTTTTGTAAAGCGTTGCACCAACCACTACGTTACCGTGCTGCCTGACATGTGCTTTTGCCACATTGACCTTCATAAATCAGATAACTGGGCTGTTGTCTTGAAGTTGCCTAAGACGTGGGTCAGGCCAAATTTGGAGTATTGTGTGCAGTTCTGGTCACCTATCTACTGGAAAGATATCAGGCAGATTGAAAGAGGACGGAGAAAATTTACAAGGGTGTTGCTAGGACTTGAGGACCTGAGGAACAAGGAAAGGTTGCATCAACCTGGACTTCATCCCTGCAGCGAAGGAGAACGTGAGGAAATTCGATAGTTGTGTACAGAATGTTAATGGGAATGGATATTGTCAATGGAAGCAGGCATTTTTTATTGAGGTTGGATAAGACAGGAAGTACAGGAAATAGGTTAAGGGTGAAAGGTAAAATATTTAAGGAAAATTTGAGAGGGGACCATCATGACTCAGAAGATGGTGAGAGTGTGGAATGAGCTGTCAGTGGAAGTGGAGGACTCGAGTTTGATTGCAACATTTAAGAGAAGTTTGGGTAAGTACATGAATGGGGAGGATCATGGTGCAGATCAGGATAGCCCAAGGATACGGCCTGGAAGACGAGCCTGCTTACACTGTTCCGGGATTTCATGTCTGTGGTATGTCAAGTTACCGGATGAACGAGTTGTCTTTGGGGTGCTGCAAGTCTGTGTCCTTATTGATGCTTTGTTGCACGACTGATTGATCAGTGAAGGATGTTGATGCATCTTTGCTGGTGGGTGGGGGGTGGAAGTTTCCTTGCAGCTGGTTGTGCATGGGAGGGGGAGTTGGGGGGGCTTTGGGGCTCTAATGTTTTAACTGTCATTCATTCCTTGGGGAACTCCTTTGTTTTTGTGGATGTCTGGGAAGAAAATGAATTTCAGGATGTATATTGTATACCTTTCTCTGACAGTAAAAGCACTTATTGAAACTTATGTTATTCTTCTGAAATTCTCTGACTCCAAACCCTTCCTATTGTTGTACATTGCTAAATATTTTTAATTCTCCCTACCTCCACCTCTACTTCTAGCAGCTCATTCCATATACCCACCACATTACATGGGGGAGAACATTGCCCCTCAGCTCCCCTTTAAATCTTTCCCATCTCACCTTAAACCTCTACCTTTTATTTTTAGACCATGAAAAGGACTGTGACTATACACGTTATGTACACAGCTCGTGATTTTATAAACCTCCAGAAGGTCACCCCTCAGCCTCCTTCACTCCAGGGAAAACAGACACAGCCTATCCAGTCTCTTGAAACCAAGAAAGAAAAGAAAAGAATGGTAGCTCAATCTTCAACCCCTAAATATCTACCTCCCGCACAAAGAAATGGACCAAATGGCACGTCAATCTCCAAATCCCCCTCTCCACACACAACGAATGTGAAAAATCAGGCAAAAAACACAGAATTTAAAACACTATAAGACTGAAAAAACATCTATAGTCCAAGTCCAAATCCAAAACGCAGAAAACCTGGGTTTTCCCTCTCTGACACCAGTGTTCAAAAGGTAGTATCCCTTCTCTGACAGCAGAGCAATCCCACCAGCGATCAAAAGTCTGGCAGCAGGTGTTCACCTCCCGCATTTGATATTGATATTGATTTGATCTTGATGTTTCAACCTCTCTACTTGTTTTAATCGGTGAACAATGGAAACTTTAATCCTCAAAATGGGGTCGAGCATCGACTTGAGGGCCATCCTGGAGTCGTATTGTCATGATCCTGCCAGAGACCAAAGAGCACCAGAACACCCTGACGATTTCCAAAATGGAAATACCAGGCCCAAGCATCTCAGAATCATATTCAAGACAAAAAAAAACAAACAGAAAAGAAGCAAAATATATGGTTTCATAATCTATCCAGAGTCATGAGACCGATTCTCATCGACATCACACTACATAGAATCAAATCCGACTGCCATCGATTCTACAGTACATAGAGTTATAACTCCGATCATCATGGACACTGCAGTAAGAAGAGTCGTGATTCCGATCGTCATAGACACTACAGCACAGAGACAGGTCCCGCATCCAACCCAGCCCATGCCAGTCTAGTCTTCTGTCTGATTCCAGCTCCCACACCCACATCAATGCCCTCCTGCACCCACACATCCATATACCTATCCTAACTTCTTAAAGACTCAAGAAGCATGCTGAAACCTGCAGACCACCCCAGCACGTATGCGGACTGTGTTGGTCATTGACACAAATGATATATTTCACAGTACGTTTCAATGTTTCCATGTACTCTCCTTGTGACGTATAAAGCTAATCCGACTCTTCAAAAACTCAGTGAAATTAAACTTCGGAAATGCAGGCTGAAGCACGGAACAGGACAAATCATCTCAAACTATTTTTATAATAGTTTCAAGGGTATTCAGATCTGGGGAATTATTTAATCAAATGGATAATAATCAGATTAGTAAACATATTCAAAAACACTCTGTCAACAAAAAAGAATCAGTAATAAGTGCATATTATTGACTATTAATTGATAAGGTGAGCAATTAAACATGACTTCTATTAATAATCTCTTGTGTTTCTCTCTGTTCTCACTGCTGATCTCAGGCAACAATGAAAACAAAATCAAGAGAAAATCTTCAAATTCTGGAAATCCAAGCAACGCACACAAGATTCTGGGCGATCTCACAGGCCAGGCAGCATTTCTGGAAAAAAGTACAGTCACCGTTTAGGGCCAAGACCCTTCATCAAAACAAAATAATTGCCCTCAAAAATGCCCTCAGTTCAATTTCAGTTCTGAAGCCACTTGTCGAGAGTCAGCTCCATCATGAGTACTGGTCTCCGTAGTATCTGAGACGTCTTGAAGGAGCAGAGCCTCAGAAGGCAGCACCCGTCATTGAGGACCCCCAACACAGGACATGCCCTCTTCTCATTGTTACCCTCAGGAGGAGGTACAGAAGCCTGAAGGCACACACTCAGCGATTCAGAAACAGCTTGCCATCCAATTTCTAAATGGACATTCAACTCATGAACACCACCTCACTACTTTTGTTTGATTTATTTCCATTTTTGCAGGAGTTACTTAAGCAACCATTTAATATATAAATATACACTTACTGTAATTCAGTCTTTTCGATATTTATCATGAATTGCACTGTACAGCTAACACAAATTTAACAAATGTCACAACATATGCCGGTGATATTAAACCTGATCATGCTTTCTGTACCTTTTGCATCAACGTAAGAAAGAATTTGCATTTATGCAGCCCTCCAGGAGATTTATCTTTTTGATAACTTTTCACACTCCTCAATCGACAGATTTTGAAGGTCAGGGTGTCGGGACCCAAGGCGACAGATGGTCTGGTTCAGCTCGCTTCTCCCTGATACTAACTCAGCTCTGCACCGAACTGAGAGTCTAGGGCTTCCTGTCGGTGGACAGACGTTCTTCTGTGGATATTAGTTCTGATCACTGTTCGCTTGCTTTGATTGTTTGCATGATCTGTTTTTCTTCTCTCTGCGCATTGGGTGTTCGACAGTCTGCTTTTTTAATGGATTCTTTCGGGTTTCTTTGTTTTATGGCTACCTGTAAGGAGACATACCTCTAGATCGTATATGTATACATACTGTGATAATAAGTATACTGGGATCTTAAAACATCTTCTGAAGTATATTATAATTGGTAATTTGGTTTACTGCTGTCACATACACTGCAGTACAACAACAATAAACCGATTTACTAGTTATAATGAACTTCAGAAGATGACAATGTCAGTACATGTGATGGGAACCAGGATGATCGAGCTGAGGATGAACCAGCAGGTTTACAAGTGGATGACGAATGTAACAGGAATGTAAGGAAGGGCAAGGCAATGTCTGGGTACAAATGCAGACAGAGCAAAGAATTCCATCGGACCACAGAGTCAAAATTCATAAGGGCGAAGGGTACAGGACTGAAGATATTGTTTTTATAACCATATAACAATTACAGCACGGAAACAGACCACCTTGGCTCTTCTAGTCCGTGCCGAACGCTTACTCTCACCTAGTCCCACCAACCTGCACTCAGCCCATAACCCTCCATTCTTTTCCTGTCCATATACCTATCCAATTTTACTTTATATGACAATACCAAACCTGCCCCTACCACTTCTACTGGAAGCTCGTTCCACACAGCTACCACTCCCTGAGTAAAGAAGTTTCCCCTCGTGTTACCCCTAAACTTTTGTCCCCTAACTCTCAACTCATGTCCTCTTGTTTGAATCTCCCCTACTCTCAATGGAAAAAGCCTATTCACGTCAACTCTATCTATCCCACTCATAATTTTAAATACCTCTATCAAGTCCCCCCTCAACCTTCTGTGCTCCAAAGAATAAAGACCTAACTTGTTCAACCTTTCTCTGTAACTTAGGTGCTGAAACCCAGGTAACTTTCTAGTAAATCTTCTCTGTACTCTCTCTATCTTATTGACATCTTTCCTATAATTTGGTGACCAGAACAGTACATAATACTCCAAATTCGGCCTTACCAATGCCTCGTACAATTTTAACATTACACCCCAACTCCTACACTCAATGCTCTGATTTATGAAGGCCAGCATACCAAAAGCTTTCTTCACCACCCTATACACATGAGATTCCACCTTCAGGAAACTATGCACCATTATTCCTAGATCACTCTGTTCTAATTCTAATTGAGGGACCAATTATATCCCTCACTATCCTTTTGTTATTAATATAACTGCAGAAACCCTTTGGGTTTATTTTCATCTTACTTGCCAAAGCAACCTCGTATCTTCTTTTAGTTTTTCTAATTTCTTTCTGAAGATTCTTCTTACATTCTTTATATTCCTTGAGCACCTCATTTACTCCATGCTGCCTATATTTATTGTAGATATCTCTCTTTGCCCCAATCCACCCCTTCTAAGTCTTTTCGCATCACCGCAAAGTTAACCTTTCTCCAATCAAAAATCTCAGCCATGGGTCCAGTCCTATCCTTCTCCATAATTATATTGAAACTCATGGCATTGTGATCACTGGACCCAAAGTGCTCCCCAACACACACCTCCGTCACCTGACCTAACTCATTCCCTAACAGGAATCCAACTCTGTCCCTCCTCTAGTTGGTACCTCTATGCATTGCTGCAAAAAACTATCCTGCACACATTTTACAAACTCCAAACCATCCATCCCTTTTACAGTATGGGCTTCCCAGTCTATGTGTGGAAAATTAAAATCTCCCACAATCACAAACTCCCTCCTGCACCATGTCCTTAGCCACGTGTTGATCTGCGCTATCTTACTATTTCTAAACCCACCTGCACGTAGCACTGGGAGCAATCCTGAGATTGCTATCCTGGAGGTCCTGCCCTTTCACTTGGCACCTCACTCCCTTACCTCACCTTTCAGGACCTCCTCACTCTTCCTACCCACATCATTGGTCCCTACATGGACCATGACATCCGGCTGCTCACTCTCCCTCTTGAGAATAGTGAGAATTCGATCCAAGATATCGCGGACCCTGGCACCAGGGAGGCAACAGACCATCCGGGATTCTCAACCTCTTCCACAAAACCTCCTATCTGCCCCCATAACTATCAAATTCCCCATCACTACTGCTCTCTTCTGTTCAGACAGACAGACATACCTTATTGATCCTGAGGGAAATTGTATTTCTTTACAGCCGCACCAACCAAGAATTGTGTAGAAATATAGCAATATAACACCATAAATAATTAAATAATAATAAGGTAATCATGCCAGTGGAAATAAGTCCAGGACCAGCCTATTGGCTCAGCGTGTCTGACACTCCGCAGGAGGAGCTGTAAGGTTTGATGGCCACAGGCAGGAATGACTTCCTATGTCACTCAGCGTTACATCTCGGTGGAATGAGTCTCTGGCTGAATGTACTCCTGTGCCTAATGCAATACATTATGGAGTGGATGGGAGTCATTGTCCAAAATGGCATACAACTTGGACAGCATCCTCTTTTCAGACACCACCGTCAGCGAGTCCAGTTCCACTCCAAAAACATCACTGGCCTTACGAATGAGTTTGTTGATTCTGTTGGTGTCTGCTACGCTAAGCCTTCTGCCCCAGCACACAACCGCAAACATGATAGTACTGGTCACTACAGGCTCGTAGAACATCCTTAGCATCGTCCGGCAGATGTTAAAGGACCTCATTCTCTTCAGGAAATAGAGACGGCTATGACCCTTCTTGTAGACAACCTCAGTGT